>NC_051334.1:104510148-104792675 GCF_015220235.1 Choloepus didactylus | reverse complement strand
AATGATATTTTTATGAGACCATTTAAATATATAGAGATTATTAAAAAGACTTCTGTTTAGTTAGAGGGGATAAAGGTTAAATTTTTGGAATACCATTAAGTGGATAATTTTCCTGGAAGTAGAAGAGAGTTGATGAGGTAAAAGAGTTAATCATGAAAATGATTCTGAGTGTTAATAAAGGATAAATGCAAACTATAATGGATTCTAGCCATAATCATTTGCACTGCAGTTCTCCCTCCTCATTCCCAGTACTGATGGCCCATCCTCCCATGGGACTGAGCCTGGCAGGGATGGGCATGGGTACCCTGGCCATAAAAACTTACAGATTTCACTGATCTCAGCTGTTCCACACATTCGCGAGTGTTGTATGAAGTATGCCCAAAGTCAAATTGCTCGGCGGTGTCTGGTCCATGCAATTCTTGGCTTTCTACCTACTGCCCTGGAGGAGTAACTAAAACCTACACCTCACCACTCCACCATCTTGCCCCACCTCTCTCCTATGACTTTCAATTTCTTTGTGTCCCTATGTCAAAGATGAGTGTCTTGTAAACAACATATTGATGGTTCATATTTTCAATCCATTCTGCCAATCTATATCTTTTAATTGGGGAGTTTAATCCATTCACATTCAATATTATTACTGTGAAGGCATTTCTTGAATCAGCCGTCCTATCCTTTGGTTTATGTTTGTCAGATATATTTTCCCTCTTTCCCTTAATTTCCTTTAATGTACCCTTTCTAAATCTCTTTAATTCTGAGCCTTTCTCCTTACCTCTCTCTCCTTTCTTTGTTTCTTTGGCAGTAGTGCTCCCTTTAATATGTCAAGTAGGGCAGGTCTCTTGCTAGCAAATTCTCGGCCTTTGTTTGCCTGTGAAAAATTTAAGCTCTCCCTCAAATTTGAAGAAGAGCTTTGCTGGTCAAAGAATTCTTCGTTGGCAATTTTTCTCTATCAGAATTTTAATATGTCATACCACTGCCTTCTCACTTCCATGGTGGCTGCTGGGTAGTTGCTGCTTAGTCTTTGCTGTTTCCCTTGTATGTGGTGAATTGCTTCTCTCTTGCCACTTTCAGAACTTGCTCATTCTCTTCAGCATTTGACAATCTGATCAGAATATATCTCAGCATGCTTTTATTTGGATTTATTCTCTTTTGAGTTCATTGCACATCTATGATTTGTGTATTTATGTTGTTTATAAGGTATGGGAAATTTTCCCCTACAATTTCTTTGAATACTCTTCCTAGACCTTTACCCTTCTTTTCCTATTCTGGAGCACCAATGATTGTTATATTTGCATGCTTTATGTTGTCCATCATATCCCTGAGGTCCATTTTGATTTTTTCAATTTTTTCCCCATTCTTTCTTTTGTACTTTCGCTGTCCATTCTAGCCTCTTCCAGCTCACTGATTCTCTCTTCAGCTTCCTCTAATCTAGTACTCTGTGTATCCAGAATCTTTTTAATTTGATCAACAGTTTCTTTTATTTCCATAAG
Source organism: Choloepus didactylus (assembly GCF_015220235.1). Classification (NCBI taxonomy): domain Eukaryota; kingdom Metazoa; phylum Chordata; class Mammalia; order Pilosa; family Megalonychidae; genus Choloepus; species Choloepus didactylus. The sequence continues at coordinate 104,791,185 of NC_051334.1, read as the reverse complement.
ACCATGTATTTTTTTATTTTCTCTTATAAATTCTTCTTTATGCTCTTCTATGATCTTCTTCTTTTCCTTTATATCCTGTGCCATGCTCTTTTTGTTTGTCATTAGTCCTTTGATTAATTGCTCCAAGTACTGTGTCTCCTCTGATCTTTTGATTTGGGTGTTTGGGTTTGGGTTATCCATATCTTCTGGTTTCTTCATGTGCTTTAAAATTTTCTGTTGTTTTCAGCTTTTTGGCATTTGCTTATCTTGATAGGGTTCTTTTAGGATATGCAGATTTATTTAAACAATTATCTCTAATTTGTCAGTGCTACAGCTTTGTTGTGTGCACTTTCTCTGAGTTACCAGCAGATGGCTCCCATGAACTGCCTATTGCCCTGGAGCCAATCGTCCCCAACTTTTTCTATGTGATGAGTAGGGGTCTGAATCTTGTGGGGGTCCAATCAGAGCCTCAAATTTCCCTGTGTAGTTGGTGCTCCCATTCCTGAATATGGGGTGTATGTAGCAGTTAGCAAGGGAGGGCTGCTTTAAGAATCAAAGCTCCCAGGAATTCCTGGAGACTTAAAGCTGTTCCAGGAGTCCAAAACTTTGACTCAATCTCCCCACAGTCTGTCTCTGCCATTGACCCATAAGTCCCTGGTATTGGTGTAGGGCCTCTGGGACTTCCATGCAGGTGCACCTCCAAGGGCCTCCATGGGGGAAAGACAGTGCAATGTCACAGGTGAGCACAGTCTCCAAGGGAAGCTCTGGACAGCTTTTCTTCACATGGGCATTCCCAGCCCACTGAGAGTCTGGCTGTATGGGGTTTGTTAAATTCCCCCTTTGGAGGACCTTTGCTTTCTTAGCTACACAACAATTATCTGTGGGTGTGCAAAAGGCTATTATCCACACCAGATACTGAGGCAGGTGCCTGGGCTTTGGATGGTGCTTCCCACCACACTTGAATATGTGACATACCTCTGGGCTGTGGTGCCACCCAGGAGCATTCCCAGCCCACTGAAAAGATGGCTGTATGAGGCATGGTAATTTCCCCCTTTTTGCAGACCTCTGCCTTTCTGTCTCTGGGACAATTAGCTGTGGGTTTGTGAAAGGCTATCATTCATGCCAGATCCTAAGGCAGGTGCCAAGGGTGGGGAAAGCAGTCCCCCCACACTCAACTGTGCAGCTCTCACTGCCAGATCACAGACATTTATGGGATTTTTAAACTAATCCCTATCCAGTTGTCAGTCCCTGGTTTCTGCTGACCATGACATGGCTGCTGGCTCCCTAGCAGCCTCACTCACTTGTTTCTGAATGCAAACTCTTGGATTCACCAAGTGCATGGTCCTTGTGGTTTTAGCAGAATTTTTCCAGTCAATGCAGCACTGAAACTGGTATTCTGAAAGACTTTCTGTCTTTTATCTAGTGTTTCTCATGGAGAGGTTTTTTGCCCTGACTCTCCTAATCCACCATCTTCCCTCTCTCCTCTATTGTTTTTCAATTTTCTATTTCATTTATCTCTGCTTTAAACTTTGTTATTTCCTTTCTTCTGCTTGCTTTGGGTGTAGTTTGTTCTTTTTTCTAGATCCTACAATTTTCAGGTCTCTGATTTAATGTCTTTCTTCTTTATTATGGTGAGCATTTAGAGTTTTGAATTTCCCTGTCGGAAGTGTCTTTGCTGTATTCCATTCATTTTAACATATTGTGTGGTCATTTTCATTCCCTTCATATTTCTTAGTTTCCCTAGTAATCTCTTTTTTGACCATTGGTTAAAACTATATTGTTTAATTTCCATATATTTTAAATTTTCCATTTCTCCCTCTGTTGTTCATTTCTAGCTTCATTCCGTTGTGTTTGGAGAAGAAACCACAGGATTCCACTATTTTTGAATTTTTTTGAGACTTGTTTTGTGAACTAGCATATAGCTTATCCTGGAGAATGATCTAACGATCCATGTGCACTAGAGAAAATTGTGTGTTCTGCTGCTGTTGGTGAAGTTTTCCATATGTCAGTTAGATCTATTTGGTTTAGAATATCATTCAAGTCTTCTATTTCCTTATTTATTTTCTGTCTAGATGTTGTATCCATTATTGAAAGTGGTATATTACAGTCTCCTTCTATTAATGTAGGGCCATCTATTTCTCCCTTCAAATCTGTCAATATTTTCTTCATATATTTTGGGGCTCTGCAGTTAGATGCATATATATTTATAATTATTATGTTCTCTTCTTGACTTGACCACCTATCAGTATATAATGACCTTTGTTGTCCCTTGTGATAATTTTTAATTAAAGTATATTTTACCTTACATTATTAGAGCTACCCAGCTCTATTTTGGTCACTATCTTCATGGGACTTTTTTCTATCCTTTCAATTTCAACCTATTTGTGTCTTTGATTTAAGTTGAGTCTCATAAACAGCATATAATTTGGTCATGCTCATTTATCCCTTTTGCCATCTGCCTTTTGACTGGATATTTTGATCCATTTACACTTAAAGTAACTACTAATAATGCAGTCTTTTCTTCTGCCATATTGCTATTTAGTCTTTGTCGTACACATTTTTGATAATCAATTCACCTGTTAATGCCTACTTGCAGATTTATTTTAGTTTTTTATTACACCATATTGGGTTTCTTCTCATTTCTTTTTGGATATATATTTTCCTTTTGGTTATGTGGGCTAATCATTGAATACCCTAAATATATAATCATTTCTTATTTGGTACCAACTTATCTTTAGTAGCATAAACATACACTGTTCCTATTCCCTTCTGCCCCCATCTACTTTTTGTTCTTGTTACAAATTATATCTTTATATATTATATGTCTCAAACCATAGATTCATCTTTATTTTTATGCATTTGCCTTTAGCATCTTTCAAAAATAAAAGTGAAGTTGTATACTAAAAAATATAGTGCAATACTACTGTATTTATAATTACCCATATGGTTACCTTTATTGGGGGGCCTTTATTTCTTTATGCTGTTATGATCTATTCTTTAGTGTCCTTTCCTTTCAGTCTGAAGATCTTCCTTTAACATTGCTTGTAGGGCAAGCCTTTTGGCAATGAACTTTCAACTTCTTTTTTTCTGGGAATGTTTTAATGTACTCCTAATTTTTGAAAGAGGATATAAAATTTTTGGTTGGCAGTTGTTTTCTCTCAGCACCTTAAGTATTCCAGCCCACTGTCTTTTTGACTCCACAGTTTCTGATGATTAATTAACACTAAAGTATTTGGGACTGCCTTGTTTATAACATGTTGCATTTCTCTTACAGCTTTCAGAGCTCTCTCCTTGTCCATTGCATTTGACAGTTTGACTTCTATGTGTTTGAGCATATTTATCTTAAAGTTTACCCTGTTTTGTGTTCATTGTGCTTGCTTGCTTGCTGGATGTGTATATTCATATATTTTGCCAAGTTTTGGTAGTTTTCTGTCATTATATTTTTTTGAATACCCCTTCTGCTCCATTCATCTCCTTCTTAACCTAGGACTCCAATAATGTATTTATTGGTATATTTAACAGTGTCCCACAGATCTGTTAGGCTATTTTTGCTTTTTCTAATATATTTCTCTTTCTGTCCCTCAGCTTATTTAATTTCAATTGTCATGTCCTCAAGTTCAATGATTCTTTCTTCTGACAACTTCAATCTGCTGTTGAAATTTTCATTTCAATTTTTATTGTCCTCAACTCCAGTAATTCAGTTTGGTTCCTTTAAAAATTCTTGTCACTTTTTTGAGATTCCAATATTGTTCACTTATAGTTTTCCTGATAAAGTTTAGTTCTTTCTCTGTATTTTCCTTCATCTTCTTGAGCATATTGAAGATCAATTTTTTAGAACTCTTCCTCTGGTATGTTCGCAGACTGGATCCTTGTTGATATTTTCTGGATTTTTATCCTCTTCCTTTGGATGATCCTTTCCCTGTTTCTTTGTTTGTCATGTAATCTTTTGTTGCACATTGTACATTTCAATATTTTAAAATGTTAACTCTGGAGTTTAGTCCTGGAGCTGTCTTTGTTCAGTTTTTATTCAGCCAGTGATAAGACAGAGATTTTCTTTAGTACCAGGAGGTAACAAAACCAAATAAAACATTGCAGAAAACACCTCTCACACTATTTGCAAATTAACTTTGCATTGGCTGTTGCTTTCCTGCAGAGTTCAGCCATTCTATCAAGAAAATCATCCCAAGTGCAAATGCAAAGTTCAGGGTCTTCCCTGTATTTTCTGAGCCTGTATCATTTCCTGGGCTTTTGCTTTAGTGCCCTTAGGAATTTCCATTTTACAAGAATTTGAATGCCCAGTATTTCTTAGGCAGATCTCCCTTGCCAGGGTTCTCCCCCATAGTAATTAACACAGGTAAGGTTTTGCCTCAGACTGCTGGACCCAATTGTTTCTTGCACTGCTTTTGCTCTACCATGCTATTTGCCCAGAGGGAAAATTCTGTGAGGGGGTAAGTTAGAAAGGAGTTTCCTATTTCAGTCTTTCTCAGATGGAAAAAGGTCAGAGACACACAACAGGAGCACCAGTCAGCTCTACACTGCCCCTGTGAATTGGGTGAGGGAGGGGCCAGCAAGAGTGCCAGGAATTTCTCCCATGGCTCTTTGAGGCTGTGTTTTCCAGATTTGGCACTTTCCCAGTAAATGCAGCCCTTTAACTGATTTATGTAGTTTTGAGGAAGGGTACTCTCTTTAAGAATCTTCTGCCACTTTTGCCCAAAGCAGTTTGGAACAATGACCACCCCTTGAGCAAGGCCCATAGTGATCTAAAATAGCTGATGAAAACAGTGGTCAGTGATTGGACCACATATCCCTGCATCTTGGGGAACTAGGTCTTTATATTCCACCCTAGCACCAGCAAGCTGTACCAGGGGTCAGGGATGAGGACCTCACTGCTGCCTTTGGTGAGGCTGTGGGTTGGTTGATGGTAGTCACCATACAGAGAGTGAAATTCACTGGTATTTACAGCAATTTACTGGCCTCTTCATCCAGTTCTTCCATAGATATTGCACAGTATCCTACTAGACTCTTGAGTTTCAAAACAGTTGATTCAGAGAGTTTCTGCTCATTTAATAGTTATCTTCCTGGGCAGACTGATTTCTGGATCTCCTACTCCACTATCTTTCCACAATTAGCCTAGGTCATTCTGATAGTGATAAAAATTAGCTATCGGGGAGAGCAAATGAGAATATATGTAGAGAGAGGAAATATCAAAAATATTTGTCCCAGGTAATAATGATATTACTGACATTCATGTTGACTATGTTTATTGACATTGTTTGCTGAAATATAGTTTCTGGCTTATATGTAGCTTTATATTTCCAATTCATCTAGGAGACAGATAGACTGGGCAACACAATACTAATCATAAAACCACATCAAAGTAGTTGATATTACATTTTAGCAGTAATAGAGACAACTATATCCAATTTCTAAAATTAATGCAATCAAATTCAGAATGCATAGCATCACATAAATTCTGCTTTAAAATTGAATTTCAAGCCACAAACAAGATGGTGGAATGAGATGTTTCAGGGCTCTAAAGTTTTACTAGCAAGAACTGGTATAAACATCTTTTGAAAAGTTTCAGAAAACAGTTAAAGGATTGCAGTAACAGGGTGAGTGCTGAATCAAAAAAGGCCATGTTACAAGCAGTAGGACCTCCTGATGCCTTGGCTGGCCCTTCCACACTTCTCCCTGGCTTGGTGCCAGTATGTAGCCTTTTTCTGATAGATCTGCATACCTGGGGAGGGGGTGGAAGTATGATGGAGTTCTCTGTATGGAGTTTGTATTATATTTGCAGCCATCTTGCAAGTTTGAAATTATTAAAAAAAATATATAAAATTAAATGATTGAATTTCCAAGCATATTATATACATAAATACATATATATTTCAAAATATTGGGTTTTTGAATTGATGTAGTTTTGGAAATCAAGAAGTAAAGAAGCAGGTAAAGAAGGTCTGAGTCTTCCTTTGACTTTCCAGTTATTTCTAGAATAAGCCTGACTAATCTTCACAAAATGGCTACTGATGGATAGGAAAAAGATTAATTCAATAAATACTTATTGAGTGCCTAAGAATAATTTTGAGAAAAGCATTAAGCCTTTGTGGCTTTTAAAATTCAACTCTGAAAAATAGGCCATTGATGATCCTATAACACAACCAGGTCTGATCCATCCCTAGTTTCTTTATTTGTTGACTATTGGAGAATCATTGAAAAGTGAGTCTGGGTTGGAGAAAGGACATTTCATTTCTGGACTTTATTGAAAACCTCTCTCATATCTTCAGAAATTCCCTGACAGTTTGTTATTATATGACTCCATTGGTAGATTAGGCTCTCCATGCACCACAGAAATTGCCAAGCACTTTTGCCTAATAATTGTGCAATTAACTTATGTCAGCAGTGTAACTATTGTGTCCTCTAGGCCATGCCAGGAATAGTTTTACATGTAACTTTTGAAAGTGGAAAATAATTGCATAATGTGATATGTTTCTTTTTTAATATTTTGGACTTATTCTGTACATTTTTAAATTTATAACACATTTATCTTTCTATATATTTACTTAGCAAAATGGGGTAGTCATCTTGCCTTCCTTCCTACTGCTTGTATTAAGTGCTTACTATCAAATCATCATCAATAAAATACTGAATTAAAAACTGGTCCTGACATAAGATGCTCCAGATCTGGTAGATGAGAAATAAAAAGAGAAAATTTTGTTACAATATGGTAAGTACAAATGTAGCAGTATGGATAGGGCCTTATGGCTCCCCAGACAATGACTGCATGTGTAGGGAAGGAAGGAAGTTAAAGCAAACTTACTGGTGGAGGTACTACCAAGGTTGAGTCATGAAGGATGAACAAGAGTTGGCCAGTCAGTAAAAGGTTGAGGGAAATGAAAATTTAGGTAGAAGAAAAAATTCATTGAATACTTAGTTCAGTAATGCTCTCTACCCACATCTCAAAATCATTCTGGATATCATTAATGTCTATATAGAAGACAACTAAAACACTATCCTAACAATTCATTGACTTCTGATACTTGTATGAGCTCTTGTTACCCTCCACAATTGTGCAGATTGGTGTTTTCCAATTTTTGTCCTCTAAACTCAACTGGTATAACAATACTGCAACTATCTGAGGCTTCCACTTCTTTCCTTAGACACCTAACTCATCCCTTCCTTACTACTTCTTGGAAATGATCTTTCCTCCTAATTTGTAAGAAATTTGAAGTCTTTGAGCATGGAAAATTCAGTTTCTATCCTAGTCATCTATAAACAATTTCCATCTATTTTCATCTCCTCATTTCCTGTTGTCTCTCCTGCCAATGCTTGCAGGGATGACAATTTTTTATCCCTTTCAGAGGTCTAGTATGGAGAGGAAGATTTACAATCAAGAAAAATTATGTGGAATACTGTGACTATAACTCTATATGTGTTTATTGAGATCTCTGTACTACTCTAGGAAAATATTTTTTATTATACATGTTTTAAAAGTAGGAGGGAAAGTGGATAGAAACTCTATGGTAGAATAAGACTGAGAGAAAGTTTTTGGTGAATGAATTTTATAACCCAAGCTTTTATTTTCTATTGTTAAATAGCAACAAAAAGCCATACATTTGGCTTAGACAAATTAGTGTCTTAACTACATTTTAAAAATTATTTTAAAAATATTGTACAAGCTTAATATCAATACTATTTCTAAAATATATCCCTGATCTATCCACTTCTCTCCATTCCTTTGCTACCACCCAGTCCAAACCGTCATCATCTCTCCACCTAAGGAAATGTAATAACCTCTTCTTATACCCTGTTTCCAATACTGTTTAACTAAATTCCAATTTCAACAGCAGCAAAAGGCATATATTTCAAATATAAATCAGATCACCACTGTTCTGGTTTGAATCTGTTATGTCTCCCACAGAAGCCATGCTCTTTAAAGCAATCTTGTGGGAGACGACATTAGTCTTTTGATTAGGGTTAAGCATTTTTATTAGGTTGTTTCCATGGAGATATAACCCACCCAATTGTAAGTGAGACCTTTTGATTAGGTCATTTTCATGGAGGTGTGACCCTGCCCATTTTGTGTGGGTCTTACTTAGATCATTGGAGTCCTTTAAGAGAGCTCATGGAAACAAACATCTCAGAGAAGCTGAGATGTACATTTTGGAGAGAAGCTAAAGTATGGAATCCAAAGTTTGTCCCCAGGAGAATCTAAGAGCTGACACAGATACACATGCTTGGAGATGCAGACAGGAAGATGTTTGGAGATGCTAAGCTAAGAGGTGAAGCCCAGAGTTTGCCCAGAGAAGTTAAGAGAGGACCCCCAGATGCTTAGATGCACAGGAGCTAAAGAAGCTAAGAGTGAAAGAAGCCCAGAGACATTTTGGAGAAAGCCATTTTGAAACTGGAACCCAGGAGCAAAGGACCAGCAGACACCAGCCATGTGCCTTCCCAGCTAACAGGGGTCCCAGATGCCATCAGCCTTTCTTCAGTGAAGGTTCCTCCTATTGATGCCTTAGTTTTGACACTTTTATGGCCTTAGAACTGTAAATTTGGAACTTATTAAATCCCATTTTTAAAAGCCAATCCATTTCTCATATTTTGCATAACAGCAGCTTTAGTAAACTGGAACAACCACTTACTTCAGTAATTTATATTGCACTCAAAATAAATTCCAAACACTCCAAACTATTTACCACCTAAAAGACAAGTTATTTACTATCCCCAAAATCTTTTTCCCTAATAATCTTATAGCTTGCTCTTCTCTTCATCATTGAAATATCTTCTCAGATATTACCTTTTAAGAGCATTCTACTGTGTCAGTCAGGACAGGCTATATTTTGTTGTAACTGCATATAACTTCCACATGTTACTGGCTTAGTGCAGCAAAGATATATGTTTTTTTCACTCATATCACATGTCCATATCATTCCAGCAGGGGAGTTCTGAGCATTGTTACTTCAGGGCCAAAGCTGATTGAATATCCACTGTCTCAATGATTGCCTGTCAACATATCAGAGGTAAATGAGAGACCTGGGAGGTTTGCACTGGCAACTAAATATTTCCTCCGGAAATAATACACATTAGTTGTGCTGACAACTCTTAATCCATAAATAACCATATAGTCCTATTTAATCACTAGTCCAATCTTTTATGTGTCTGGAAGATAGAGAGCTGGGAATGTTTGATTAAAAGCAATAGTAGCTACTTCCCCTGACTATCCTATCTAAAAAAACCTATCTTCTATCATTTGATTTTATTTTCTTCAGAACTTATGACTATCAGAAATTTATCATTTGTATGGTTAGTTTGCATTTTTGTCCACTAGAAAATAAGCTTTATGAGAACAGGACATTTTTATGCCTTGTATACCACAAGTGTTTACAGTAGCACCTGGTACATAGTAATCCTATAATAAATATTTGTTAAATAAAGATATATACTATGGAAATACCTGGAAATAAAGATACACAAAAATAATAAAAACAATCCATAATCATAGCACTTCAAAATTATTACTGTTAATATTTTGGCTTGTGTGTGCATATGTGAAATATAATTTAATATACATTACAAATGAGATAAAGATTTTAGGTACCTCAATGAGTCCTTTTTTCAGCCTTCTTCCCCAGAAGTAATTGCTGTTTAAGAATCTGTTGAATATTCTTTCATATATTTTTATATGCATATACACAGATAAATACAAGTATTCATAATGTGCATATATTATTTAATGAAATTCATCTTATTCTATGCATACTTCTGCCACTTCCATTTTTTCACTCAATTGTATATGAAGACATCATTTGATGTCAGTATGAACAGATTAATCTTATATTTTATACAGCTGCTTGGTGTTATATAGCAATGTTTACCAAAGCATACTCTGCAGAACAGTGATGGCCTCTTAAGGTTTAATGCCAGTTCATGTTGATATAATTAGAAAAATTGAGAGTAAACATTAAGAAAATTTTGCAACAACATGCCATTGCCCAAAGATCCAAAAGCAGGAGCACAAGACTTATCTCTTTGAGCAGAGATAGAGACAAATCCTGGTGTTGAATTCATGTGGTGAGTTGCATATAGCATGAGCTGTGTATCAGTTTCACATGGTAGGATTGCATTCAATCATGTGATATTTGAAGGGTAGTTTGTCATGTGTAACCATGAAGTGCATATGATTCAGAATTGATTTATTTCATTTAAATATAAATTACATGGAAAATAGAAGGAACTGGTTACAGAAGAAAGATCAAAGATGATTTTTTGAAATACAACATTTCTCCTTTCATTTTGGATAAAAGTAAACAATGTATCTCCTGAACTTGCCATAACTACTATAAAACCTCTACTTCCATATATGTAAATAAACTATGAGACTCATTTCTATACTCTCTGCTTTTTAAAATGAAACATAGAAACAGTGAGATACAGGCATACCTTGGAAACATTCTAAGTTCCATTCCAGACCACCACAATAAAACAAATGCCACAATAAAGTGAGTCATAAAAATTCTTTGGTTTCCCAGTGTATATAAAAGTTATGTGTAAACTATACTGTAGTCTGTTAAGTGTGCAATGTCATTGTGTCTTTGAAAAACAATGTGCAAACCTTAGTTAAAAATACTTTAATACTAAAGGATGCTAATGGCCATCTGAGCCTTCAGTGAGACATAATCTTTTTGCTGGTGGAGGATGTTGAGGTTGATGGATGCTGACTGATCAGGGTGGGGGTTGCTGAAGGTTGAGGTGGCTGTGGCAATTTCTTAAGATAAAACAATAATGAAGTTTGCCACATTGATTGACTCTTATTTCATGAAAGATTTCTCTTTCATGAAATGCTCTTTGATAGAATCTGACAGTAGAACTTCTTTCAAATTTAGAGTCAAGCCTCTCAAATTCTGATCTTGTTTTATCCAAGTTTATGTAATATTCTAAAGTCTTTCTTGTCATTTCCACAATGCACTCTGCATCATCACTAGGAGTAGATTACATCTCAAGAAAGCACTTTCTTTGCTCATCCATAAAAATCAACTCCTGATTTGTTAAAATTTCATGATGAGATTGCTGCAATACACTCATATCTTCAGCTTCCACTTCTAATTCTAGCTCCCTTGCTATTTCCACTACATCTGCAGCTACTTCTTCCACTGAAGTCTTGAACCCCTCAAAGTCCTCCATGAGGGTTGAAATCAACTTCTTCCAAATTCCTATAATTTGATAGTTTAACCTCCTTCCATGCATTAAAAATGTTCTTAATGGCAACTGGAATGATGAATCTTTTCTAAAAGTTTTCAATTTACCTTGCTTAGATACATCAGAAGAATCACTATTTATGGCAGCTATAGCCTTACAAAAAGCATTTCTTAAATAAGACTTGAAAGTTGAAATGACTTCTTGATCCATGGACTGCAGAATGGATGTTGTGTTGGCAAGCATGAAAACAACTTGAATCTCATTGTACACCTACATCAGAGTTCTTGGGTGACCAGGTACATTGTCAATGAACAGTAACATTTTGAAAAGAATTTTTTTCCAGGTGGTAGACATCAACAGTTGGCTTAAACTATTCAGTCAACCATGTTGTGCTCTCATTCCAGGTTTTGTTGATCCACTTATATAGCAGAGGTAGAATACATTTAGCATAATTATTTTTATGTAATTTTAATGAGATATATTCACACACCATAAAATTATCCAAAGTGTACAATCATTTCTTCACAGTATCATCATATAGATGTGCATTCATCACCACAATCAATACTTGAACATTATCATTACTCCAAGAAATAAAAAGAATAAAAATAAAAGTAAAAATGAACACCCAAAACATCTCATCCCCCCATTATTTATTTATGTTTTGTCCAACTTTTTACCACTCATCTGTCCATACACTAGATAAAGGGAGTGTGGGGCACAAGGTTTTCACAGCCACACAGTCATCCCATATAAGCTATATAGTTATATGATCATCTTCAAGAATCAAGGATACTGGATTGCCATTAAAAAGTTTCAGTTATTTCCTTCTAGCTATTCTAATACTCTAAAAACTAAAAAGGAATATCTATATAATACATAAGAATAACCTCCAGAATGACATCTCAACACCATTTGAAAACTCTCAGTCACAGAATCATTATTTTATTTCATTTCTCTTCCACCTTTTGGTCAAGAATGTTTCTCAAACCCATGATGCTGGTCCAGGCTCGTCCCCAGGAGTCATATCCCATGTTGCCAGGGAGATTTACACCCCTGGGAGTCATGTCCCATTTAGGGGGGAGGGCAGTGAGTTTACCTGCCATATTAGCTTAGAGGAGAGGCCACATCTGAGCAATGAAAAGGATTCTCTGGGACTGACACTTAGGCACAATTATAAGCAGGCTTAGCCTCTCCTTTGCAGTGGTAAGCTTCATAAGGGTGAGCCCCAAGACTGAGGGATTGGTCTACTACAATGGTAGTCCCCAGTGCTTGTGAGAATATCAGGAACTCCCCAGGTGGGGAAGTGTAATGTTTCCAATTTTTCCCCAGTTTCTCAAGGAGGCTTTGAAATATTTTTTATTCTCTGCCCAAACTACTCTGAGATATATTGGGGTTTCATGCTAACCTGTACAAACCACCCTGATTGCACACCCTATTCAAAGTTCCATGTAATTATAGTGTTTGAGTAAACTGACCATAAATGTTACATTATATAACATGCTACAGAAAATATAGATTTTCCACCAAATAAACATCTCTTCCTTTGGCCTCACACAGAATTCAAAGTTTTAAAACATAGTCAGGCAGGCAGTGGCACAAGATGTTGGGGTAGTGAGGTGTATGTTTTAGTTACTCCTCCAGGGCAGTAGGTAGAAAGACAGGAACTGTGTGGACTGGACACCACAGACCAACTTGACTTTGGGTATACTTCATACAAAACTCATGAATGTGTGGAACAGCTGAGATCAGCATAATCTCTAAGTTTTTGCAGCCAGGGGACACATGCCCTTCCCTCCAAGGCTCAGTACTGTGGGAGGAGGGGCCATCAGTGCTGGGAATGAGGAGGGAGAGCTGCAGTCATGGCTCTTATCAGAAACTCATTCTACTGATCCAAACTCCAAACATAGATAGACTGAGACCAGACACTGGAGAATCCTGAAGCAGCCAGCCCAGTGGAGAGGAGATAGGGATAGCAAAAACAGCAAGAAAAAACCCAAAAATAAAAGCAAAGACTTTTTGGAGTTCTGGTGAACATACAATGGGGAAGGGCAGAGCTCAGGAAGAGTCAGGCTCATATGCAAATCCAGAAGGCAAGTCTCTTTGACTAAAAACCTGGTTTCTCTGCTCCCTGGATCATTCCTTAATGGCCCTAATCTCCTAGTCTCTTAGCATTTCAATAGCACATTAGATCTGCAAGGAGGGCCCTTAATTTTTTTTTTATCTTTTTCTCTTTTTGTAAAACAATTACTCTAAGAAGCCTATTACAGAAAGCCTCAAAGACTTGCAATTTGGGCCCAGACAAGAGCAGAGCTAAGAGAGCTCTGAGACACAAGGCAACAAGTCCAGCAACAATTATACAACAAATACCTGTATTTCTTTATTAATGGCACTGCTATTTCCCTTATAATGTAGGTTTAAAATCTCAGGCCTGTGTAAAAGGCTTTACTAAGTAAGTAATGGAATCCAAAAAATAAATACAGATACTGAAATACTTGATTACATAACATTCAAAAATTTGTACAAGACACACCAAAAGAAAGTTAAACAGTAAATGACAGAATGCAATAAAATGGATTCACACATCCATAATAGACAAAAAGTTGGCTACAATCCCAATATTCTGGGAGCCTGTAAAACAATAGGTAAATTATAAACAAAATGCTAGGAAAATGAGAAAAAATATAAACAAGAAATTTTCAGAAACACAAATGGTTAATAGATCTGTGAAGAAATGCTCAATTCCAGTGATCAGGGAAATACAATCGAAAACTACAATGATTGACAATGAACAAAGGGCACTCTCATATACCATTGGTGTGAATATAACTTGGTACAAAGCTTTGAAAGCAGTTTGGAAGTACTTATCAAAATATTCAAATACATATATATTTAATCCAATTATTCCACTTCCAGAAATATATCTTAGAAAAATATAATTGCAGAAGATGTTTGTATACAGGAATTTGTTGTAATATTACTCACATTAGAAAAAATGGGGGTTACCTAAACAGCTATTATTAGGAGAATGATTAAATAAATCCGTAGCTTTGTAGTAAGCTTAAGTGCAAGTCCTCCAAATTTTGTTCATCCTTTTCAATTTTTTGACAAATCCAGTTCCTTGCAATTTCATATGAATTGTTGCGTTGGCTTTTCTATTTTGGCAAAAAATGTCACTGCAATTTGGAGAGTGAATTGAATCTGTAGATCACTGGGTAGTATTATCATTTAACCATATTTCAACCAAGAACACAAAACATCTTTCTATTATTTATATCATCTTAAAAATTTTCAGCAGTATTTTTTTAAATTTTAATGTAATAGTCTTTCACACTTTGGTTAAAATTATTCCTGAGTATTTTATTATTTTTGATGCTATTGTAAATAGAAAATTTTTCTTAATTTCTTTTTTGGATTGTTCATTGTTAATGTTTATATACACTATAAACATCTTTGTGTTGTTTCTCTACCCTGGAACTTTGCTGAATTCACTTATTAACTCTAATAGATTTTTGTTTGTGGATTCTTTAGGATTTTCTGTATACAAGGTTGCATCACCTGCAAATTGAGATAATTTTACTTCCTTTCTAATTTGATTATCTTTTGTTTCTGTTTTGCCTAATTACCCTGGTTAGGACCAGCACTACAATGTGAATAGAAGGTGCAAGAATAGATATAATCATGTTCCTGATTTTAGGGGGAAATCTTTCAGTCTTTCACTATTGAATATATTAGCTATATGTTTTTAATAGATTCCCTTTATACAGTTAAGGAAATTACCTTCTATTCCTAGATCATTGAGTGTTTTTATCATAAAACTGTGTTGGATATGTACTAATTCTGCATCAATTGAAGTAATCATGTTTTCCTCATCACTTTATTAATGTATTATTTTATATTGTTTGGTTTCATATTCTGAAACAATTTTGCATCCTGGGATAAATCTCACAGTGTCATGGTGTATATATATATATTATTTCATTTTTTAATTCGGTTTTATTGAGATATATTCACATACTATACAATCACCTGTGGTGTACAATCAACTGTTCATAGTACCATCATATAGTTGTGCATTCATCACCCCAATCTATTTTTTTTATTTTTAGCTTTTAACAGTGGGGATTTATTAACTTACAAGTTACAATTCTATGGCTGTAAAAATGACCAAATTAAGGCATCAATAAGGATACCTTCTCTGAAGAAAGGCTGCTGGCATCTGAGATTACTCTCTTAGATGGGAAGGCACATGGCAGTGTCTGCTGGTCTTTCCTTCCTGGGTTGTGGTTTCAGTGGCTCTCTCACAATGTCTCTGGGTGTTTTTTCTCTCTTATCCTCATAAAGGACCCCAGTAAGGCTTTAAGACCCACCTTGAATTGGGTGGGTCATAACTCAATGGGGACACCCTAATGAAAAGTTCCCACCCATAATAGGTCTGCACTCACAAGAATGCATTAAAAGAACATGGCCTTTTGTGGGTACATAACAGCTCCAAACCGGCACAATTAACAGGGGATTTTTATCCATTCATATTTTTTATTAGTTTTTCTTTAGAAATTGCTGTTGTATTAGGAGAAGAGATAGAGAAACTGATTTTAACTTGTATGGTAACAGATAATTTGATTTGTACCAAGAATGATTTCCCTGGTATCTTGCCACCTTTCTCTTACTTTGTTTCTCACTATAAGTTTGAATTTGGGAAATTCAGGTAACCTGATTTGGTTTACCAAAGAAGTAGTCATTCTCTAATTTTAAGATGATATTGCTTTTTAAGTAGGTGATATTAACCCTATAGCTCTTCATTCTTAAAATTTAATTTTATTGAGATGTTCACATATCCTACAATTATACAAAGTTCCAAAGTGAAAAATCAATTGCCCACAGTACCATCATACAGCTGTGCATCCATCACAATTATTTTTTTTTTCAATTTTTAGAACATTTTCATTACTCCAGAAAAGAAATAAAGACAAAAAAAGAAAACTCATATCTTCCCATACCCCTAACCACCACCACTCCATTATTGACTCATAGTATTGGTATAGTACATTTTTTTACTGTTGATGAAAGAATGTTAAAATACTACTAACTGTAGTATATAGTTTGCAGTAGGTATATTTTTCCTTAAATACCCCTCTACTATTATCTTTTAGTTATAGTGTCATACATTTGTTCTAGTTCATGAAAGTGATTTCTAATATTTGTATAATTAATCACAGACACTGTCCACCACAAGATTCACTGTTTATACATTCCCATCTTTTAACCTCCAGCTATCCTTCTGGTGACATATGTGACTCTAAGCTTCCCCTTTCCACCATATTCACACAACATTCAGCACTGTTAGTTGCTCTCACAATAATGTGCTACCATCACCTCTGTCCATTTCAAACATTTAAGTTCAACCTAGTTGAACATTCTGCTCATAATAAGCAACCACTCCCCATTCTTTAGCCTCATTCTACATCCTGGTAAGTTATATTTCATGTTTATGAGTTTACATATTATAATTAGTTCATATCAGTGAGACCAAGCAATATTTGTCCTTATGTGTCTGACTTATTTCACTCAACATATTGCCCTCAAGGTTTCTTCATCAACCTGTTTTCTTAAGATGGTTTTGTTCCCCCACCATAATTTCTGACCTAAGTAATCAATCAATGGTTCCCTGTATAGTCACATATTTTTGTACTCACCACCATCACTACTATCCATACAAGGGCATCTCCAATGATTCCACAAAGAAGGAGGGAGAGTCAAAGAAGGTAGAGAGAGAAGAGAAAGAAAAAGAAAGGAAAAATAACATGACAGTTTAAAAGCAACAAAAAGAAAGATAGAATTAAACTAAAGTAGAATAGAAGAGTCAGAAAACATCACTAATGCCAAGAGTTCCACACCCCTCCCATATGTCCCACTCCCATTGGCATTTAGCTTTGGTATATTGCCTTTGTTACATTAAAGGAAGCCTAATACAATGTTTCTGTTACCTAAAGTCTCTAGTTTGCATTGATTGTATATTTCCCCCATACCAGCCTATTTTTAAAACCTTGCAAAGTTGACATTTATCTGTTCTCCATCATGTAAAAGCATATTTGTACTTTTTGTCACAATTGTTGAGTGCTCTAGGTTTCACTGAGTTATACAGTCCCAGTCTTTGTCTTTCATTGTTCCTTCTGGTGCCCCACATGCTCCTAACCTTCCTCTTTCAACCATCCTCACAGTGATGCTTGTTCAGTGTGCTTACATTGCTGTGCTACCATCACACAAAATTGTGTTCCAAACCTCTCACTCTTGTCTTTTCCAGTGTATAGTGCTCCATTTAGTACTTCCTGTAGTGCAGGTATCTTGTTCACAAACTCTCTCATTGTCTGTTTGGCAGAGAATATTTTAAACTCTCCTTCATAAATGAAGGACAGTTTCACCAGATATAGGGTACTTGGTTGGCAGTTTTTCTCCTTCAGTATCTTAAATACATCACCCCACTTCCTTCTTGCCTCCATGGTTTCTACTGAGAAATCCACACATAGTCTTATCAAACTTCCTTTGTATGTGATGGATCACTTTTCTCTTACTTCTTTGAGGATTCCTTCCTTGTCTTTGATGTTTGGTAATCTGCTTATTAACTGTCTTGGCAGAGGCCTATTCAGAACTACTCTTTTTGGGGTATGCTGTTCTTCTTGGATCTGTAATTTCATGTCTTTCACAAGAGATGGGAAATTTTCATTGATCATTTCCTCTATTATTGTTTCTGCCTCCTTTCCCTTCTCTTTGCCTTCTGTGACACCCATGACATGTACATTCATGGCTACATGTTGTCATTAATTCCCTGAGATGTTGCTCATATTTTTCCATTCTTTTCCCTATCTGTTCTTTTGTGTGTAAGATTTCAGATGTTCTGTTCTCCAGTTCCTGAGGGTTTTATTCTGCTGTTGTATGTCTCCATTGTGTTTTTCATCTCTTGTGTTGTTCCTTTCATTTCCATAGATTCTGCCAGTTGTGTTTTCAAACTTTTGATTTCTACCTTATATTTTCCCAGTGTTTTCTTTATAGCCTTCATCTCTTTTGCCATATCTTCCCTGAACTCATTAATTCGGTTTTTTATTTGATTTAGCATATTTCTTTGAAAATCTTTAATAGATTGTTTCATTAATGTGAAACACAATATCTCAAGTGTTTCTTGATTGAGGTGTAAGTTTCTTCCTTTGACTGGGTCATATCTTCATTTTCCTAGTGTAGATTGCAGTTTTCTGTTGTCTAGGCATCTGGTTTTCTTGGTTACCTCAATCAGAATGGGTTCAGCTCTCAGAATGGGGTTACATTCAGTTTCAAGTCTCCCTGTGGGTTTGTCTTAGAGATTGAAAGACTTTCATATGATATCTCTGCCACTGTACTTTTCCTAACCTGCCCAACAGTTGGTGCCTGTCAGCCTGTCACTCCTGACTGGTCTAAGGTGGTGTGGCCCCTTTAGTTACTGTTTTGGCTGTCTCCCCCTAAGCTCTGGGGTCTGCTTCTAAAGGGAAGACTGGTAGTAGAGCTAGGGAAGATACACCCCCTAGGTAGTTATCATGAGCATTTGAATAGCCCCTTTGCCTCTCTGACTCTGTTAACTCCACCCCTGTCTGGGTCACAGTGCTGTGAATAGAAAATTGATGAGGCTCTCTTTGCTGAGCCCCTCAGGTTGAGAGAGAGAGAAAGGAACACAATGCCCCCATTCAGAGCCAGTCCACAACACCCCAGTTTCACCCATTGGACAGAGTTAACACCTGGTCATCTGAACTCCCCTTTCCAGGGCAGAGGGGTCTTCTGATTCTTTAAGGGCAGTTGTCAGTAAAAGCCTACATCTGCTTGTTAGGGCTCTGTAGCTTGTATTCAGCAGTCCACATTTGGTAATTAAAACTCCCTTTGGAGCTGGGTTGAGTTATATTTACTTGTTCTGGGAATGCTTCTTTCTACAACAGCAAGGCTTTGCTGCTCAGCCTGCCAGGGGGGAGGGGGCTCCCAGTGAATTTCCACAGTTTTTACTTACAGATTTTATGCTGTGATCTCAGGCATTCCTCCCAATGTAGGTTGGTGTATGATGTCTGCACAGTCACAGTTGTCCCCCAGCAGTTATTCCAAATTATTTACTAGTTGTTCCTGGTTGTTTTTTAGTTGCTCCAGGGGACTAACTAAATTCCACTCCTCTCTATGCTGCCATCTTTCCCCCTTCCCACCCCAATCTATTTTTGAACAGTTTCCTTACACCATAAAGAATAAAAAATAAAAGTAAAAAAGAAAACCCAAAGCATCCTCCCAATCCCAACCTAATTTTCATTTAGTTTTTGTCCCATTTTCTATTCATCCATCAATACACTGGATAAAGGGAGTGTGATTGACAAGGTTTTCACAATCACACTGTCACCCCATGTAAGCTACATAGTTAAATCAATTATCTTCATGAATCAAGGCTATTGGGTTGCAGTTTGATAGTTTCAGGTATATCCTTCTAGCTATTCCAATACATTAAAACCTAAAAAGGGATATTTATATAATGCATAAGAATGCCCACCAGGGTGACCTCTAGACTCCACTTGCAATCTCTCAGCCACTGAAACTTTCTTTTGTTTCATTTATTTCCTCTCTTTTGAACAAGAAGTTTTCCTCAATTCCATGATGCTGGGTCCAGGCTCATCACCAGGAGTCATATCCTGTGATGCCAGGGAGATTTACACCTGTGGGAGTCAGATCCCATGTAGGGGGGTAGTGCAGTGGGTTCACCTGCCTAGTTGGCTTAGCTAGAGGGAGAGGGCCACATCTCAGTAACAAAGAGGTACTCTGGGAGAGACACTTAAGCAAAATTATAAGTAGGTTTAGCCTCTCCTTTGCAGTAACAAGCTTCAAAAAGGCAAGCCCCAAAAGAGAATGCTAAGCATACCAAACTGTCAGTCTTCAATGTTTGTGAGAACATCAGCAGCAATGCAGGTGGGGAAGTCTAACATTTCCACATTTTCCAGCTCCTCTGGGGCACCCTGCATATACATTTTTATTCCCTGCCCAAGTTACTTTGGGATTTATCACTATTTCACACTAACCTGTACAAACCTGTCAGATCTCACTTCCTATTAAAAGTTCCCTGTAATTATGGTGATTGAATAAACTGACCATACAAGTTAAAATATTTACTGCAGGACAGAAAATATAGATCCTTCACCAAATCAACATATCTTCCCTTGGTCTCACATGGAAGTTGAAGTTTTAAAACACAGTCAATATAGTCTGTTACCCTTTGGCCTGGTTTGCCTTAGTCCTAACCAGATCTGCCTCATTCATATCTCTATTTGAAACTGGAAGCTTTTTCAGATATTTTAACAGTCGCTGTATGTGATAATACTGACAAGCTCTAGTTCTGAGTTTCAGATGTCACACAGACACCCAAAGTTCCAGAGACCAACCAGGTTATAGACCAATGGATCAGCATCTCAGAATTTGGAGATAGCCACTACAATTCAGGAACAAATGTGACTGCTGTAAGAGCTTACAATCTAGGGACCATTACGGTAAGCATTCCCCTATAGGCTGTGATCTAAGATTCAATTCTGTGTTTACACATTGTAGTTAGTCCATATTGGTGAGGCATTATACTGTTTGCCTTTGTTTTTGGTGTAATTCACTCAAGATGCTGTCTACAGGATGCCTTCACCTGTTGTGTGTCTTCAGTTTCACTCCTTCTCGCAGTTACCCAATATTCCTCTGTATACATACATCACAGTTCACAATTCTGTTCATCAGTTGATGTACACTTAGGCCACCCCCACCCATTGCAAATCATGAATACTGTGTCCATAAACATCAGTGTGCAAATGCACATCTATGTCCCTGCTCTCAGATCTTCCAAGTATATACCACATAATGGGGTTGCAGGACCTTATGGCACACAGATACTTAGTTTCTTATGTAACCTCAAAATTGTCCTCCACAGAGGCTACACCATTGAACCCTCCACCAACAATAAATAGGTACGTTGCTCTCTTGATGTTTTCTCCAGAAATTTTATCCCTATTTTATTTTTCCTACAATTATTATAGAGATATATTCACATTCCATACAATTATCCACAGTGTAAAATCAATTATTCATGGTATCATCATATACTTGTTCATTTATCACCACAATCAGCACTTGAACATATTGATTACCATGAAAAAAAATTTTTTTAAAGAATAATAAAAAATTATAATAAAAATAAAAGTAAAATATCAAAAAATACAATATGATAGTAAGGTCAGACAACAGTACCACTACCAAGAATCTTGTATCTCTCCCCTCTATCTCCCTCTCATAGACATTTAGTGTTGGTATATTGCCTTTGTTACATTTAACAGAAGCATATTAAAATGTTACTGTTGACCATAGACTCCAGTTTGCTTTGATTATATTTTTCCTGAATACTATCCATTTTTCAACAGTTTCCATGGTTGACATTCCTTTGTTCTCTCACATGTAAAAACATTTTTATATTTGTACATTTAGTCACCATCTTTGACCACTCTAGGTTTGCTAAGTTATACATTCCCAGTCTTTACATCTATCTTTACCTCTGGTGTTACACATGACCCTAGCTTTCTGTTTCAGCTTTACTCACAGACATCTTTGTTCAGAGTACTTACAATATTGTGCTACCATCATAGTGTATTACACTATGTATTTCTGGATGCATACAATCTTGTTGATCATACTGTAGTCCTTCAGCATCAAATGCTCAATCTCAACCTTCTTTCTATCTCCTGATAACCTGTGTTATCAGCTTTTAACTGTCAAAGTTTGCTCATTAATATTAGTTCATATTAGCGAGACCATACAATATTTGTCTTTTGTTGCTGGCTAACTTTGCTCAATAAAATTTCCTCAAGGTTCATCCATGTTTTTACATGTTCTGTGTTATTTTTCTGTCTTACAGCTGTGTAATATTCCATCATGTGCATATACCACAGTTTGTTTATCCACTTGTCCATTGATGAATTTTGGGCTGTTTCCATCTCTTGGCAATTGTGAAAAATGGCACTATTAACATTGGCTTACAATTCCGTTCATGTCTTAACTTTCAGTTCCTCTGAGTATATACCCAATAATGGAATAGCTGGGTTATATGGCAAATCTATACTTAGCTTCCTGAGGAACCATCACACTGCTTTCCAGAGTGGCTTCACCATTCCACATTCCCACCAACAGTGAGTAAGTGTGCCTCTTTCTCCACATCCTCTCCAGCACTTGTAATTTTCTGTTTTTTTGGATAATGGTCATTCTGGTATGTGTGAGATGACATCTCATAGTGGTTTTTAATTTTCATTTCTCTAATAGACAGTGAAGTTGAGCAATTTTCATATGTCTTTAGCAATTTGTATTTCCTCTTCAGAAAATTGTCCATGTGTTTTGCCCATTTTTTAATTGGGTTGTTTGTCTTTCTGTGGTTGAGTTCTAGTACCCCTTTACATATTTGGGATATTAAACCCTTATCTGATATGTAGTTTCCAAATATTGTCTCCCATTGTGTAGGCTGCCTTTTTACTTTCCTGATAAAGTCCTTTGATGTACAAATGTGTTTGATTTTGAGGTGATCCCATTTATCTATTTCTTCTTTGGTTGCTCATGTTTTGGGAGTAAGGTCTAGGAAACCACCTCCTGTCACAAGATCATTAAGATATTGCCCTACATTTTCTTCTAAGAGTCTTATGGTCTCAGCACCAATGTTTGGGTCTTGGATCCATTTAAAGTTAATTTTTGTATAAGGTGTGAGATAGGAGTCTTCTTTCATTCTTTTGGATATGGATATCTGATTCTCCAAATGCCATTTATTGAAGAGGCTGCTGTGTCCCAGTTGCTTTTGCTTGACTGTCTTTTCAAAGATCAATTGACCCTAGATGTGAAGGTCTATTTCTGAACAATCAATTCAATTCAATTTGTCATTATATTTATCCTTATGCCAGTACCATGTTCCTTTGACCACTGTAGCTTTGTAATATGTTTCAAATTCAGGTGGTGTGAGACCTCCCCCTTCATTCCTCTTTCTCAAGATATTTCTAGCTATTCAGGGCACATTGTCCTTCCAAGTGAATTTGGCTATTTGTTTTCTGTATTGCAAATTAAGTTTTGGGGATTTTATTTGGTGTTGAATTGAATCTATAAACCAGTTTAAGCAGAATTGGCATCTTAATTAGTCTTCTAATCTAGGAACACAGTATGTCGTTCTATTTTAGGTCCTGTTTGATTTCTTTTTACAGATTCTTGTAGTTTTCTCTGTATAGGTCTTTTGTGGCCTTGATTAAGTTTATTCCTAAATACTTGATGTTTTCAGTTGCTATTGTAAATGGATTTTTTTCTTGAATTCCTCCACCTACTGCACATTATTTGTGTATAGAAACACTACAGATTTTTGCATGTTGAACTTGTAGCTTGCCATTTTGCTGTAATCATTGATTAGTTCTAGTAGCTTTGTTGTAGACTTTTCTGGACTTTCTCCATATAGAATCATGCCATCTGCAAACAGTGAAAGTTTTAGTTCTTTCTCTCCAATTTGGACGCCTTTTATTTTTTCTTGCCTAATTGCTCTAGCTAGTAATTCAAACACAATGTTGAATACCAATGGTGACATTGGTCATCCCTGTCTCTTTCTTGATCTTAGAGGGAAAACTTTCAGTCTCTGCCCATTGAGTACAATGTTAGCTGTGGGTTTTTCATATTTTGCCTTTATCATATTTAGAAAATTCCCTTCTATTCCTATCCTTTGATGTTTTCATCAAGAAAGGATGTTGAATTTTTTCAAATGCCTTTTCTGCATCAATCAAGATGATCATGAGGTTCTTTTGCTTTGATTTATTGATGTAGTGTTTTACATAAATTGATTTTTTTCTTGAACTAGCCTTGCATACCTGGAAAAAATTCCACCTGGTCATGGTGTATAATTCTTTTACTGTGATTCTGGATTTGATTTGTGAGTATTTTGTTGAGGATTTTTGCATATATATTCATTAAAGACATTGATCTATAATTTTATCTTTTTGTAGTCTCTTTGTCCTAGTTTGGTATTAGGATGATGTTGACTTCATAGAATCAGTTAGGTAGCTTTCCATCCTCTTCAATTTTTTGAAGAGTTTGAGCAACACTGGCACTAATTCTTTCTTGCTTGCTTGGTAGAAAGCACATGTGAAGCCATCTGCTCCTGGGCTTTTCTTTTTTTTTGGAGCTTTTTGATGACTGGCTCAATCTCTTTATTTGTGATTGGTTTGTTGAGGTCATCTATTTTTCCTCTAATCAATGTTGGTTGTTTATGCTTTTCTAGGAAGTTGTCCATTTTACTAAGTTGTCCAGTTTATTAGCATATAGTTGCTTGTCGTGTCTTCTCATTATCTCCTTTATTTCTACATGGTCAGTAGTTATGTCTCCTTTCCACTTCTGATTGTATTTTTTTTTGCATCTGTTCTCTTTTTCTTGTTAGCTTAGGTATGGATCCACCCATTTTTTTTAATTTTCTCAAAGAAGCAACTTCTGTTTTTTGTTGAGTATCTCTATTGTTTCCCTGTCCTCAATTTCATTTATTTCTGCTCTAATCTTTGTTATTTCTTTCATTCTGTTGGATTTAGGGTTGGTTTGCTGTTTTTTTTGTCTGTGTTCTCAAGGAAGAGAGTTAATTCCTTCATTTTTGCTCTCTCTTCTCTTTTAAAATAGGCATTTGGGGCAATGACTTTCCCTCTCAGCACCACCTTTGCAGCATCCCATAAATTTTGATATGTTCTGTTTCCATGTGCCTTGATGTATTTACTAACTTCTCTTGTATTTTCTTCCTTTAACCACTGGTTTTCTAAGAGTGTGTTATTTAGCTTCCATATATTTGTGAATTTTATGACCTTCTGCCTGTTATTTATTTTCAACTTCCTTCCATTATGATCTGAGAAAGTGTTTTGGATAATATCAATATTTTTAAATTTGTTGAGACTTGATTTGTGACACAATATGTGGTCTATCCTAGAGAATGTTCCATGAGCACTTGAGAAAAATATATATCCTGCTGTTGTGGCATATTGTGTTCTCTAATATCTGTCAAGTCTCGTTCATTTACCATACAACTCGGCATCTCCATTTCCATTTATTTAACTTGTGATGGGTGTATTACTATTGTATTTTAATTTAATTTTATTGAGATTATTCACATACCACACACTTTTCCAAAGATCCAAAGTGCACAATTTCCCACAGCACCATCATACAGCTGTACATCCATCACCACAATTATTTTTTTTCAATTTTTAGAACATTTTCATCACTCCACAAATGAAATAAAGACAAAAAAAGAAAACTCAAAACTTCCCATACCCCTAAATACCCCCTCCATTATTGACTCATAGTACTAGTTGATGAAAGAATGTTAAAATAGTACTAATTGTAGTTCATAGTTTTCTATAGGTATATTTTCCCTATATACTCCTCTATTATTAACTTCTAGCTATAGTGTCATGCATTTGTTCCAGTTCATGAAAGATATTTTTTATATTTCTACAGTTAAATATGGACACTGTCCACCACAAGATTCACTGTTTTATACACTCCCATCTTTTAACCTCCAACTTTACTTCTGGTGACATAAGTGACTCTAAGCTTCCCCTTTCTACCACAGGCACACACTATTAAGCACTTTTACTTATTCTCACAATAACATGTTACCATCACCTCTGTCCATTTCCAAACACTTAAGTTCAACCTAGTTGAACATTCTGCTCATAATAAGCAACCACTCCCCATTCTTTAGACTTGTTGTATATTCTTATAGCTTATATTTCATGTCTATGAGTTTACCTATTATAATTAGTTCATATCAGTGAGACCAATCAATATTTTTCCTCATGTGTCTGACTTATTTCACTCAATATAGTGCCCTCAAAGTTTCTTCTACAGCCCATTTTTTAAGATGGTTTTGTTCACCCACCATAATTTCCACCCTAAGTAAACAATTGATGGTTCCTTGTGTAGTCACATATGTATATGTTCACCACCATCACCACTATCTATTTAAGGACATCTCTAATGCTTCCAGAAAGAAGGATGAAGAATCAAAGAAGATAGAGAGACAAAAGAAAAAGGAAAGGAATGAATAAAATCCTTGACAACTAAAATGCAACAAATGGAAAAATAGAATTAAACTAAAGTAGAGTAAAAGAGTCAGATAGCATTACCAATGCCAAGAGTCCCATGCCCTTCCCCTCTGTTCACCTCTTATAGGCATTTAGCTTTGGTATATTGCCTTTGTTGCATTAAAAGAAGCATAATACAATGTTTCTGTTTACTATTGTCTCTAGTTTGCATTGATTATATTTTTTCCCAATACCACCCTATTTTTAACACCTTGCAAGTTTGACATTCATTGTTCTCCCTCATGTAAAAACTTATTTGTACATTTTATCACAATTGTTTAGCACTCTAGGTTTCACTGAGTTATACAGTCCCAGTTTATCTTTCCTGTTTCCTTCTTGTGTCCCACATTATCCTAAACTTCCTCTTTCAACCATACTCACAGTCATCTTTGTTCAGTGTACTTAAATTGCTGTGCCTTGATAGAGGTGCAAGCTTGTTTTTGACTGGGTCATATCTTCGTTTTTCCTAGTGTACATTGTAGTTTTCTGTTGTCTAGACATCTGCTTTCCTTGGTTAGACCAATCAGATTTTCCCAGACCAGAATGGGTTCAGTTCTCAGAACTGGGATATATTCAGTTTTGTGTCTCCCTGAGGGTGTTTCTTAGAGATTGACAGACTTTTCTGTGAAGTCTCTAGTCACTGTACTTTTCCTAACCTTCCCAGCATGTGGTGCCTGTCAACCTGTTGCTCCTGACTGGTGTAAGGAGGTGTGGCCCCTTTAGTTTCTGTTTTGGCTGTTTTCACCCTGGTACTGGGGTCTGATTCTGAAAGGAAGATAGATAGTAAAGCTGGGCCCCACCTCCTTCTTCTTAGGGATGATACACCCCCTTGGGAGTTATCATCTGCATTTGAACAGCTTCTTTGTCTCTTTGGCTCTGTTCTCTCCATCCCTGTCTGGTTCAGAGCACTGTGAATTGGAAATGGCTGAGGTTCTCTCCACTGAGACCCTCAGGTTGAGAGACAGAAAAAGGGAGAGCAATCCCTCTTTCAGAGCCAGTCAATGGCCCCCAGTTTCACTCATTGGCCAGTGGTAACACCTGGTCTTCTGTGCTCCCCCTCCCAGGACAGTAGATTCTTTTGGTTCTTTGTCAGTTGTCACTGAAAACCTCTGTCTACTTGTTCAAGGTTTGTTCTTGTATTCAGCACTCCATATTTGTTAATTAAATCCTCAGTTGGTGTTGGGCTGAGCTATATTTGCTTGCTCAGAGAGTGCTGCTTTCTACTATAGTGAGGTTTTACAGCTCAGCTTGCCATGGGGAGAGGGATCTCAAGGCAGCGTTCTGCATTTTCAACTTATGGATTTTCTGCTTTGATCTCAAGCATTCCTCCCAATCCAGGTTGGTGTATGATGTGCGGACAGTCAGAGTTGTCCCCCAGCAGTTATTCCAAATTATTCACTAGTTGTTCCTGGTTGTTTACTAGTTGCTCCAGGGGACTTACTAAATTTCACTCCTCTCTCAGTCACTATCTTAGCTGTATTTTCAGTTTCATTTTTCTTCACATACCATACAATTATCCAAAACACAAAGTGTAAAATAAATTGCCTATGGTACCATCATACAGCTATGCATTCATCACCACAATTAATTCTTTTTTCAATATTTAGAACATTTTCATTTCTCCAGAAAAGAAATAAAGACAAAAAAAGGAAACTCAAATCCTCCCATAACCCTAACCAACACCCCTCAATTATTGATTCAAAGTATTGGCATAGTACCTTTGTTACTGTTGATGAAAGAATGTTAAAATACTACTAACTGTAGTATATAGTTGGCAATAGGCATATTTTATTCCTTTATGCCCCCTGATTATTAACTTCTAGTTATAATGTCATGCATTTGTTCTAGTTCATGAGAGAGATTTCTAATATTTGTATAGTTAATCATGGATACTGTCCACCACAAAAGTCACTGTTTTATACATTTTCATCTTTTAACCTCCAACTTTCCTTCTGGTGACATAAGTGACACTGAGCTTACCCTTTCCACCACATTCACAAACCATTCATCACTGTTACTTTTCTTACAATGTGCTACCATCATCTCTGTCCGTTTCCAAACTTTTAAGTTCACCTTAGTTGAACATTCTGCTCATAATAAGCAACTTCTCCCCATTCTTTAGCCTCATTCTATATCCTGGTATATATTTCATGTCTATGCACTTGCATATTATAATTAGTTCATATCAATGATACTCCGTAATATTTGTCCTTACATGTGTGTCTTATTTCACTCAATATAGTGCCCTCAAGTTTCCTTCACCAACCCGTTTTTTTTTTCATTTTTATTGAGATTGTTCAGATACCATACAATTATCCAAAGATCCAAAGTGTACAATCACTTGCCCCTGGGTACCCTCATACAGCTGTGCATCCATCACACTTAATTTTTGTTCAATTTTTAGAAACTCTTCACTACTCCAGACAAGCAACAAAGTGAAAGATGAAAAAAGAAAAAAAGAAAAGGAAACTCTAATCCTCCCCTATCCCCAACCAACCCCCCTCAATTGTTGACTCATAGTATTGGTATAGTACATTTGTTACTGTTTATGAAAAAATGTTGAAATACTACTAACTGCAGTATATAGTTTGCAACAGGTATATAGTTCTTCCCCACATGCCCCTCTATTATTAACTTCTAATTGTATTGTCATACATTTGTTCTGGTTCATGGAAGTGATTTCTAGTATTTGTACAGTTGATCATGGACATTGCCCACCATAGGATTCAGTTTTATACATTCCCATCTTTTGACCTCCAACTCTCCTTCTGGTGACATATATGACTCTGAGCTTCCCCCCTCCACCTCACTCACACACCATTCGGTGCTGTTAGTTATTCTCACATCTTGCTACCAACACCCCTGTTCACTTCCAAACATCTAAGTTCATCCTAATTGAACATTCCACCCATACCAAGCAACCACTCCCCTTTCTTAAGCCTCATCCCATGTCTTTGTACCTCATATTTCATGTCCATGAGTCCACACAGCATAACCAGTTCCTACCAGTGAGACCCTGCAATAACTGTCCCCATGTGTCTGGCTTATTTCACCCAGTACATTGCCCTCGAGGTTTTGTCATCAACCCATTTTTTTTTAATATGGTTTTGTTCACTCACCACACATTCCATCCCAAGTAAATAATCGATGGTTCTCCGCATGGTCATACATTTGTGTGTTCACCACCTTCACCACTATCTACATAAGGGCATCTACATTTCTTCCACAAGGCAGGAGGGAGAGCCAAAGAAGGTAGAGAGGCAAAAGAAAGAGGACAAAAATGACAGCTAGGAAGCAGCAAAAGGAAAAATAACCTTAAATCAAAGTAGAATAATGAATCAGACAATACCAACAATGTCAAGTGTCTAACATGCCTCCCCTATCCCCCTCTCTTATCTGCATTTACCTTGGTATATCACCTTTGTTACATTAAAGGAAGCATAATACAATGATTCTATTAGTTACAGTCTCTAGTTTGTGCTCATTGCATCCCTCCCCCAATGCCTTCCCATTTTTAACACCTTGCAAGGTTGACATTTGCTTGTTCTCCCTTGTAAAAGAACATATTTGTACATTTTATCACAATTGTTGAATACTCTAGATTTCACCAAGTTACACAGTCCCAGTCTTTATCTTTCCTCCTTTCTTGTGGTGTCTCACATGCTCCCCACCTTCCTCTCTCAACCGTATTCATAGTTACCTTTGTTCAGTGTACTTACATTGTTGTGCTACCATGTCCCAAA
Organism: Choloepus didactylus; assembly: GCF_015220235.1. Classification (NCBI taxonomy): domain Eukaryota; kingdom Metazoa; phylum Chordata; class Mammalia; order Pilosa; family Megalonychidae; genus Choloepus; species Choloepus didactylus. The sequence continues at coordinate 104,761,109 of NC_051334.1, read as the reverse complement.
ATTGTGTTCCAAACCATGCACTCCTGTCTTCTATCACCCTGTAGTGCTCCCTTTAGTATTTCCTGTAGGGCAGGTGTCTTGTTCACAAAGTCTCTCATTGTCTGTTTGTCAGAAAATATTTTGAGCTCTCCCTCATATTTGAAGGACAGCTTTGCTGGATATAGGTTTCTTGGTTGGCGGTTTTTCTCTTTCAGTATCTTAAATATATCACACCACTTCCTTCTTGCCTTCATGGTTTCTGCTGAGAGATCTGCACATAGTCCTATTAAGCTTCCTTTGTATGTGATGGATTGCTTTTCTCTTGCTGCTTTCAGGATTCTCTCTTTGTCTTTGACATTTGATAATCTGATTATTAAGTGTCTTGGTGTAGGCCTATTCAGATCTCTTCTGTTTGGAGTATGCTGCACTTCTTGGATCTGTAATTTTATGTCTTTCATAAGAGATGGGAAATTTTCATTAATTATTTCCTCTATTATTGCTTCTGCCCCCTTTCCCTTCTCTTCTCCTGGGACACCAGTGATATGTACATTATTGTACTTTGTTTCATCCTTGAGTTCCCGGAGACGTTGCTCATATTTTTTCATTCTTTTCTCCATCTGCTCCTTTGCATGTAGGCTTTCAGGTGTTTTGCTCTCCAGTTCCTGAGTGTTTTCTTCTGCCTCTTGAGATCTTCTGTTGTATGTTTCCATTGTGTCTTTCATCTCTTGTGTTGTGCCTTTCATTTCCACAGATTCTACTAGTTGTTTTTTGAACTTTTGATTTCTGCCATATATATGACCAGTGTTTCCTTTACAGCCTCCATCTCTTTTGCAATATCTTCTCTAAACTTTTTGAATTGATTTAGCATTAGTTGTTTAAATTCCTGTATCTCAGTTGAAGGGTACGTTTGTTCCTTTGACTGGGCCATAACTTTGTTTTTCTTAGTGTAGGTTGTAATTTTCTGTTGTCTAGGCATGGTTTCCTTGGTTATCCAAATAAGGTTTTCCCAGACCAGAACAGGCTCAGGTCCCAGAGGGAAGAAATAGTCAGTATCTGGTTTCCCTGCAGGTGTGTCTTAGAAAATTGCTTCACTCTTTGATGCCTCAGGTCACTGTGCTTTTCTGCCCAGCAGGTGACGCCTGTTAGCCTATAATTCTTGACTGGTGTGAGGAGGTATGGCCATGTTCCCCCAGGCTCTGGGGTCTGGTTCTGAATGGAAAGGGCCCCACCCCTTTCCTCTTAGAGGAGACAGACCCCCCAGGTGGAGGTCATTAGCATTTCAATGGTCTCTCTCTCTGCTTGTGCTGTCTCCACCCTTCCCAGAGTCACAGCCCTGGAAACTGAAAATGGGGATTTCTCCACTGAGCCAAAAAAGAAACAGATAGTCCCCTTCAGACCCAGTCCAAGGTGACCCTCTGTCTCTCCAAGGTCAGTCATCACCCAAAGCCTCTGTCTGTTTTTTGGGGATGCGTACCTGCAGTGAGCAGTTCACACTCGCTACTTAAAACCCCAGTTGGAGCTCAGCTGAGCTATATTCGCTTGCTGGGAGAGAGCTTCTCTCTGGCACCACGAGGCTATGCAGCTCGGGCTATGGGGGAGGGGGTCTTGTGACTTGGATCCGCAGGTTTTGCTTACAGATTTTATGCTGTGTTCTTGGGCATTCCTCCCAATTCAGGTTGGTGTATGATGAGTGGATGGTCTCGTTTGTCTCCCCACAGTTATTCTGGATTATTTACTAGTTGTTTCTGGTTTTTTTGTATTTGTTCCAGGGGGGCTACTTAGCTTCCACTCCTCTCTATGCTGCCATCTTGCCCCGCCTCCTCACCAACCCATATTTTTAAGACAATTTTGTTCACACACCATACATTCTGTCCTAAGTAAATAATCAATGGTTCCCTGTATAGTCATGTATATATGTTTTCACCACCATCACCACTATCTATATAAATACATCTCCATTTCTTCCACAAAGAAGGAAGAAGAGTCAAAGAAGTTAGAGAGAAAAAAGAAAAAGGAAAAAAGAAAATAAATCATGACAACTAGGAAGCAACAACAGGAAAGATAGCATTAAACTAAAGTAGAATAAAGAGTCAGAAAACATCACTAATACCAAGAGTCCCATACCCCTCCCTGATGTCCCCCCATATGCATTTAGCTTTGGTATATTGCTTTTGTTAAATTATAGGAAGCATAATACAATGTTTCTGTTAATTATAATCTCTAGTGTGCATTGATTGTATTTTCCACCCAATCACACCCTATTTTCAACAGCTTCCTCTGTTGATATTCATTTGTTCTCCTTCATGTAAAAAGATATTTGTACATTTTATGAAGATTGTTGAGCACCCTAGGTTGCAATGAGTTATACAGTCCCGGTCTTTATCTTTCATCTTTTGTTCTGGTGTCCCACATGGTCCTAACCTTCCTCTTTCAACCATACTCATAGCCATCTTTGTTCAATGTACTTATATTGCTGTGCGACTATCTCCCAAAATTGTTTTCCAAACCTCACACTCCTGTCTTTTCCTTTCTGTCTGTAGCTCCCTTTGTAGAGCAGGTATCTTGTTCACAAACTCTGTAATTTTCTGTTTGTCAAAGAATACTTTAAATTCTGCCTCATATTTGAAGCACATTTTTGCCAGGTTTAGGATTCTTAGTTGGTGCATTTTGTCTTTCACTATCTTAATTATATGACCCCACTTTCTTCATTTCTCCATGGTTTCTATTGGGAAATCCACATATAGTCTTATCAAGCTTCCTTTGCATATGATGGATCACTTTTCTATTGCTGATTTCAGGATTCCTTCTTTATCTTTGACATTTGATAATCCGATTATTAAGTGTCTTGGCATTAGCCTATACAGATCTTTTGTGTTTGAGTTACACTGTGCTTCTTGGATCTGTAATTTTATGTCTTTCATAAGAGATGGGATATTTTCATTGACTATTTCCTCTATTATTGTTTCTGCCCATTTTCCTTTCTCTTCTCCTTCTGGTACACCCATGACATGTATGTTCCTGCTTTTTGTGTTGCTATTCAATTCCTGGATATGTTGGTCATATTTTTACGTTCTTTTCTCTATCTGTTCTTTTGTTTGTAGGCTTTCAGGTGCCGTGTTCTACAGTTCCTCTGTGTTTTCTTCTGCCTCTTGAGATGTGCTGTTGTATGTCTCCATTGTGTCTTTCATCTCTTGTGTTGTGACTTTCATTTCCATAGATTCTGCCACTTGATTTTTTGAACTTCTGATTTCTACCTTATGTACTCCCAGTGTTTTCATTATATGCTTCATCTCTTTTGCCATATCTTCCCTAAACTTTTTGAATTGATTTAGCATTAGTCATTTCAATTCCTGTATCTCAGTTGAAGTATAAGTTTGTTCCTTTGCCTGGGCCATAGCTTCATTTTTCTTAGTGTAGGTTGTAGTTTTCTGTTATCTAGGCATCTGGTTTCCTTGGTATCCCCAATCAGGTTTTCCCAGAGCAGAATGGGCTCAGGTCTCTGAAGTAGGCAATAGTATCAGGTTTCCTGAGGGTGTGTCTTAGAAGACTGATACACTCTGTGAGGTCTCAAGCCACTGTGCTTTTCTGCCCAGCAGGTGGCTCCTGTTAGCCTGTTACTCCAGACAGGTGTATGGAGGTGTTGCCCATGGCTGTTTTCCCCCAGTCTCTGGGTCTAGTTCTGTGTGGAAGGCAGGTAGTAGAGCTTGGCACCACCTCTTTCCTCTTAGGGAAGACACACCCCCTAGGGAGATATCATTTGCATTTGAATACTCTCTCTGTCTCTGGTATCTCCACCTTTGTCTGGGTCAGAACACTGGGAACTGAAAATGGATGAGGCTTTCTCCACTGAGCTGAAAAAATGACAGAAAGTGTCCCTTCAGGGCCAGTCCATGGTCACCCTCAGTTTCACCCATCACCAAGAGGCACCACGTGGTCCCCTGGGCTCCCCCTCCCTCCCACAGAAGTCCTTCAGCTCTCCAAGGTCAGTCATTGACAATAGCCTCTGTGTGCTTTTTGGGGATTCATAGCTTGAATTAAGCAGCAACATTTGTTAATTAAAACCTCTGTTGGAGCTTGGCTGAGGTACATTCTCTTGTTCAAAGAATGCTGCTTTCTATCACAGCCTGGCTTTGCAGTTTGGGCTGCCATGGGGTGAGGGGGCCCCTGGCTTGGTCTGCAGTTTTTAATTACAGATTTTGTGTTGTTATCTCAGGCTTTCCTCCAAATCCATGTTGGTTTATGGTGCGTGGACAGTCATGTTTGTCCCCCAGCAGTTATTCCAGATTATTTACTAGTTGTTCCTGGTTGTTTATTAGTTGTTCCAGGGGGACTAACTAGTTTCCACTCCTTTCTATGCCACCATCTTCTTCCTTCCTCTCCATTTCCTTTTTGATCCTCTGTCTGAATGTTATATCCATTGATGAAAGAGGTGTATTGGTTTCTCCAACTCTTATGGTAGAGGTATGTATGCCTCCTTTCAGTGTTCTCAGTGTTTTCCTCATGTATTTTGGGGCACTCTGGCTTGGTGCATGAATATTTATGATTGTTATGTTTTCTTGATGAATTGATATTTTTATTAATATATAGTGTCCTTCTTTGTGTCTTTTTACAGTGTTAATTTTGAAGTCTAATTTGTCTGAAATTAATTTATCTACTCCCGTTTTTTTCTCTTTGTTGTTTGCATGGAATATCTTTTTCCAACCTTTCACTTTCAGCCTATTTTTTCCTTGTGTCTGAAGTGAGTTTCTTGTAGACAGCATATAGATGGGTCCTGTTTTTTTAATCCATTCTGCCAGTCTATATCTTTTTATTGGGGAGTTTAATCCATTAACATTTAATGTTATTACTGTAAGGGCAGTACTTTCTTCTACCATTTTGTCTTTTGGATTTTATATGTCATAACTTATATTTTCTTTCTCTCCTTTGACCCTTCCTGACAGTCCATTTCTACACTCTTCTCCAAACCTTTGTCTCCTCTTTTCCTATCACCCTGTAACAAACCCTTTAGTATTTCTTGTAGTGCTAGTCTCTTATTCACAAACTCTCTCAGTGTCTGTTTGCCTGGAAATATTTTAATCTCCCTCTCATTTTTGAAGGACAGTTTTGCTGTATATAGAATTCTTCATTGGCAGTTTTTCTCTTTCAGTTTTTTAAATTTATCACACCACTGCCTTCTCACCTCCATTGTTTCTGGGGAGAAATCTGTACACTGTTTTATTGATTTTCCCTTGTATGTGATTATCACTTTTCTCTTGTAGCTTTCAGAATTCTTTGTCTTTGACATTGGACAATCTGATCAGTAAGTGCATTAAAGTAGATCTATCAGGATCTGTTCTGTTTGGGATTTGCTGTACTTCTTGAATCTGTAATTTTATGTCTTTCATAAGAGTTGTGAAATTTTCAGTGAATATTTCTTCTATTATTCTTTCTGCCAAATTTCCCTTCTACTTCTGGGACACCCATAGCATGTATATTCATGTGCTTCATGTTATCATTCAGGTCCCTAAGTCCCTGCTCATATTTTTCCATTCTTTTCTCTATCTGTTCTTTTATGTGTATAAATTCAAATATTTTGTCTTTCAGTTAACTGATTCTTTCTTCTGCCTGTTCAAATCTACTGTTTTATCCCTCCATTGTGTTTTCATCTATTCTATTGTGCCTTTCATTCCCATAAGTTCTGTCATTTGTTTTTTCAAGCTTACAAATTCTTCTTTATATTCATTCTGTGTCATTTTTTTTTGTCACAAAAGCGTTTACTTTGAGACATGATGGAAAACGTTACAGGTACACATGGAAAAGTTAAGACATGATCACAATTTAGAATGAAGACAATCTAACCAGAGCTTAAATGCCTGTCAGCTAATGTAGAAGCACAGACACTGGGAGTGACATGCTGTAGGGCTGAGAGAAATGGATATTAGTATTCCTCTCCTTCTTCCTCACCCTCTCCTTCAACAGAATCCACACCAACCTCCTCATAATCCTTCTCAAGGGCAGCCATATCCTCACGGGCCTCAGAGAACTCTCCTTCCTCCATCCCCTCACCCACATACCAGTGAACAAAGGCATGCTTGGCATACATCAGGTCAAACTTGTGGTCCAGGCAAGCCCAGGCTTCAGCAATGGCTGTGGTGTTGCTCAGCATGCACACAGCTCACTGTACCTTGGCCAGGTCTCCACCAGGCACCACAGTGGGAGGCTGGTAATTAATGCTGACCTTGAAGCCAGTGGGGCACCAATCTACAAACTGAATGCTATTCTAGGTCTTGATGGTGGCAATGGCAGCATTGACATCTTTGGGAACCATGTCATCACGGTACAACAGGCAGCAAGCCATGTATTTACCATAGCGAGGGTCACATTTGACCATCTGGTTGGCTGGCTCAAAGCAAGCATTGGTGATCTCTGCTACAGAAAGCTGTTCATGTTAGGCTTTCTCAGCAGAGATGACAGGGGCATATGTGGCCAGAGGAAAGTGGATGCGGGGGTAGGGCACCAGATTGGTCTGGAATTCTGTCAGATCAAAATTCAGGGCACCATCAAACCTGAGGGAAGCAGTGATGGAGGACACAATCTGGCTAATAAGGTGGTTAAGGTTGGTGTAGGTTGGGCACTCATTATCGAGGTTCCTACGACAGATGTCATAGATGGCCTCATTGTCTACCATAAAGGCACAATCTGAGTGCTCCAGGGTGGTGTGGGTGGTGAGGATGGAGTTGTAGGGCTCGACCACAACTGTGGAAACCTGGGGGGCTGTGTAAATGGAGAACTCCAGCTTGGACTTCTTGCCATAATCAACAGAAAGATGTTCCATCAGCAGGGAGGTGAACCCAGAACCAGTTCCCCCACCAAAGCTATGGAAAACCAAGAAGCCCTGAAGACCTGTGCACTGGTTGGCCAGCTTGCAAATTCTGTCCAGAGCCAGGTCAATGATCTCCTTGCCAATGGTGTAGTGCTCACGGGCACAGTTATTGGCAGCATCTTCCTTGCCTGTGATGAGTTGCTCAGGGTGGAAGAGCTGGCAGCAGGTGCCAGTGCGAACTTCATCAATGACCGTGGGTTCCAGGTCTACAAACACTGCCCTGGGCATGTGCTTGCCAACACTGGTCTCACTGAAGAAGGTGTTGAAGGAGTCATCTCCTCCCCCAATGGTCTTGTCACTTGGCATCTGGCCATTGGGCTGGATGCCGTATTCCAGGCAGTAGAGCTCCCAGCAGGCATTGCCGATCTGGACACCAGCCTGGCCGACATGGATGGAGATGCACTCATGCATGGTGGCTACAGGTTAGGAGGCAAAGAGAACAGGAGCAGTCATTGGGTCCCGGTTACCGTCCCCAACAAGCTAAGAGTCGAGGTAAGTAATGCACTCTCTGTGTCATTTTTATATCTTCCCTCAGTTCATTGAATTGATTTTTGAATTGATTTAGGAAATTTGTTTGAACATCTTTAATTAGTTATCTCAACTCCTGTATCTCATTTGAACTATTAGTTTTTCCTTTGTGTGGTCCATATTTTCATGTTTCCTAGTATGGCTTGTTATCTTAAGCTTTCTAGGCATCTGATTTTCTTGATTAGTTTATTCTGGAGCTCGTTTTCACTCTTTTACCTAGGATTTTCTTGCTGGATGGCTTTGTTCTCTCTCTTTGGCGTTCAGTTCAACTTATTCTAGACCTCTAACTTATATTCTACTTAGTTGATCAGAATTTTTCACCTCTTGATTTACTGTTTCTTGTCCTGCCTCTGTGTAACCTTTTTGTGAGAGTGTCTTCTCAGATATGGCAGACCCCAATCAGGTTTTCAAGATGCCCATGTCTCAGCAGGAAGCTATGGAATTTCCCTGAAAATTAGACCCTCCTGTGAGGCCTCCAGATTTTGTGCTTTTCCTATCCTATCCAGCAGGTGGCACTTGTCAACCTGCAGCTTCCCACCAGTGTAAAGAGGTGTGGTGCCTTAAGATCTCTACAGACTCTATCCCTGTTTGGGGCATGGTTTCTGTTATCCAGCCCCTGGGGTCTGAATTCTTTGAAGTAGGGCTGCCACTTGAGCTAGCCCATTCCCCCTTTACCTTGGGGAAGTTATACCCTTTAGGGAATTGTCTCCCACACCAGATACATTGCTTTGTCTGTCAGACCTACATCATTTCTCCATTGCCTGAGTCTGGTGGCCAGTTGCAAGTATCTGAAGCTTTTTGTAAAGTGCTACTTACAATAGTTATTTAAAAAAAGAAAAAAGAAATCCCCTTTTAAGGCCTTTCCCCATACCCCACGTTTTGTCAGTCTCAGTATAGAGTATTTAAAGATATACTTTTTAGGGTATTATGTCTTTCACCTGTATCATTCCTGTCCAACACCTTTAATTCTGCCCTTGCCAGGGGACTATTGCAGTATAAAAAGATAAGGAGTCAGAAAGCAAGAAATGAAAAGAGAGAAAAAGTAAAAAATAACAAAAAAACAAAAAAAATTCAAGCCTTTTCAGAGCTGCTGAATTAGAGCCTGATTGGGTGCCCACTTCTATGTGCCCCCTTTCCTGGAGCCTAGTACTTCCTCAGCACCCTGAACACCCTCATCTCCTAAAGTTAATTAATTTGTTAATTAATTATGTAATGAGGCTCAGTTGAGCACCCCTTCTTGCTCCCAGCACAGATTATTTCTTTTTCCATCAGGGAGTCAGCTCCCAGACAGTACAGCATGTCTGGAACAAAGGGGCAACTGGCCAGGGAAACTTATAGGTTTTACTGCAATCTCAGCTATTACACCCGTTCCAGACTAGTGTACAAGGTGTGAATGGTCACTGAAGATCCTGAAAATGGTGTTTCATACAATTCCTGGCCATTTACCAGCTGCCCTAGATCGGTAACTAAATTCTACCCCTTAGCACTCAGCTATCTTGCCCCCTATAATCTTTTAAAACTGTTGGATTTGGTTTTCTAGTATTGTATTGGGGAGTTTTTCATTTGTATTCATAAGGGATTATGGTCTATTACTTTATTTTCTTGTGAAGTCTTTTTTTTTGCCTTTGTATCAGGATTAGTTGTCCTATAGAATGAGCCATGAATTGTTCCCTTCTCTTCTATTGTTAAGAGTCTTTGAGAAGTATTGGTGTTAATTATTCTTCAAATGTTAATAGAACTTACTAGTAATGCTACCTGGTTCTGGGCTTTCCTTTTTGACAGGTGTTTGATTACTAATTCAGTCACTTAACTTGTTATGTCCATTCACATTTTTAATTTTTATTATTAATTATATTTCCATACACTTCATTACCAGCAAACATACACTCTCTCTTCCCCATCCCCCTTCCTTTTGTAACCTTTAATCTACTTTCTGTCTGTGAAGATTTGCTATTTCTAGACATCTCTTACAAGTGACATTGTACAATATTTGTCCTTATGTGTGTGCCTTATTTCACTGAGCATACTGTTTTCAAGGCTCTTCCATGTTGCAGGAAGTCTCAGAGCTTCAGTCTTTCTTATCGCTGAACAATATTCTATGATGTACTACATTTTGTTTATCCATTCATTTGTTGATGAACACTTGAGCTCTTTCCACCTTTTGGATATTGTGAATAATGCTGATATATACATTGATGGGCAAGTATTTGTTTGAATGCCCCTTTCCACTTTGGGTGTATACCTTGAAGTGAAATTGTCAGGTCATGTAGTAATTTCATATGTAACTTTTTGAGGAATCTTTTATTGCTTTCCACAGCGGCAGCGCCATTATACAGTCCTACAAACAATGCACTAGAGTTGCCAATTTTTAATTTCTTTTCTTTTGTTGTTGATTAAAAAGTTATTTATATATTCTGGATACTAAGCCCTTAATTGATATTTGCTTTGTAACTGCTTTATGCCATTCTGTAGGTGGTCTTTTCACTTTCTTGATAATCTCCTTCAAAGCACATTTAAAAAAAATGATGGTCAAATTTATCTATTGATAATTTTCTTTCTTGTGCTTTTGTTGTCATATCTAAGAATCTATTGCCAAATTTCAGGTCATGAAGATTTGCCTTATGTTATTGTCTAAGAATTTTATTGTTTTAGATGTTATTTTTAGGTTTTTCATCCATTTTGTGTTAATATTGGTATATGAGGTGAGGTAGTCATCTAACTTCATTCTTTTGCATGTAGATATCCAGTATTTCCAACACCATATGTTAAGATTATACTCTTCTCATTGCATGTACTTAGCACCCTTGTAAAAAATCATGTGGTGATAGATGTGCAGACATATTTCTGGAAATTCAATTCTGTTCCACTGGTTTCTATGTCTTATCTTTTTGCCAGTACCATGATGTTTTGATTACTGTAGACTTGAAATACAATTTAAAATTAGGAAGTGTGGGATTTTTTTTCAATTTTTTCTTCTTTTGCAAGTTTTATTGATTCTTTGGGGTCCCTTTCAGTTCCATGTGAATTTCAGGAATGTCTTTTTATTTTTTTCATGAGAAAACTCTTTATAACTTGTAACATAACAGAAGGTTTCCATTTTGTTCCATTATATACATATATTTAATATTCATTTTATTGAGATATATTCACATACCATGCAGTCATAAAAAACAAATCGTACATTTGATTGTTCACAGTACCATTACATAGTTGTACATTCATCACCAAAATCAATCCCCAACACCCTCATTACCACACACACAAAAATAACCAGAATAATAATTAAAGTGAAAAAGAGCAACTAAAGTAAAAAAGAACACTGGGCGCCCTTGTCTGTTTGTTTGTTTGTTTGTTTCCTTCCCCCACCTTTCCACTCATCCATTCACAAACTAGACAAATGGGAGTGTGATTTCTATGCCCCCCCAATCCCACTGTCCCCCCTCATAAGCCACATTTTTATACAATTGTCTTCAAGAATCATGGGTTCTGGGTTGTAGTTTGATAGTTTCAGGTATCTACCACCAGCTACCCCAATTCATTAGAACCTAAAAAGGGTTGTCCATATTGTGCATAAGAGTGCCCACCAGAGTGACCTCTCAGCTCCTTTTGGAATCTCTCTGCCACTGAAGCTTATTTCATTTCCTTTCACATCCCCCTTTTGGTCAAGAATATGTTCTCCATCCCATGATGCCAGGTCTACATTTCTCCCCAGGAGTCATATTCCACATTGCCAGGGAGATTCACTACCCTGGGTGTCTGATCCCATGTAGGGGAGAGGGCAGTGATTTCACCTTTCAAGTTGCCTTAGCTAGAGAGAGAGGGCCACATCTGGGCAACAAAGAGGCATTTGGGAGGAGGCTCTTAGGCACAATTATAGGGAGGCCTAGCCTCTCCTTTGCAGCAACAGTCTTCCTAAGGGCAAATCCCGTGGTAGAGGGATCAATCCATCAAGCCACCAGTCCCCTATATCTGTGGGCATGTTAGCAACCATCAAGGTAGGGTAGGCCAATACCCCCGCATTCTCCACTAGCTCCTTAAGGGGGCTCAGCATATTTTTTTTCCTTTTATTTCTTAAACTTTTTTTTCTAAATCAACTGTATGAAAAATAAAAAAAAATTAAAAAAAGTAAAAAAAAAAACATACAATAAAAGAACATTTCAAAGAGACCATAACAAGGGAGTAAGAAAAACACAACTAACCTAAGATAACTGCTTTACTTCCAACATGTTCCTACTCTACCCCAAGAAAGTAACCTAATAAAGCAACATTTCTGTGAACTTGGTCCTACTATACCCATCAGAAATTAACAGACCATAGCCATTCCTGGGCATTCCCAGAATGTTAAATTTACCCATGATAGCTTATCTGTTCTTCTTGGATTATTATTCCCCCTTCCTTAATTGCTCTCTATCACTAGTTCCCCTACATTCTACATTATAAACCATTTGTTTTACATTTTTCAAAGTTCACATTAGTGGTAGCATATAATATTTCTCTTTTTGTGCCTGGCTTATTTCACTCAGCATTATGTCTTCAGGGTTCATCCATGTTGTCATATGTTTCACAACATCGTTCTTTCTTACTGCCGTGTAGTATTCCATTGTGTGTATATACCACATTTTATTTATCCACTCATCTGTTGAAGGACATTTGGGTTGTTTCCATCACTTGGCAATTGTGAATAATGCTGCTATGAACATCGGCATGCAGATATCTGTTCATGTCACTGCTTTCTGATCTTCCGGGTATATACCGAGAAGTGCAATCGCTGGATCAAAGGGTATCTCTAGATCTAGTTTTCTAAGGAACTGCCAGACTGACTTCCAGAGTGGCTGAACCATTATACAGTCCCACCAACAATGAATAAGAGTTCCAATTTCTCCACATCCCCTCCAGCATTTGTAGTTTCCTGTTTGTTTTATGGCAGCTATTCTAATTGGTGTGAGATGGTAACACATTGTGGTCTTAATTTGCATCTCTCTAATAGCTAGTGAAGGTGAACATTTTTTCATGTGTTTCTTGGCAATTTGTATTTCCTCTTCAGAGAACTGTCTTTTCATATCTTTTGCCCATTTTATAATTAGGCTGTCTGTACTATTGTCATTGAGTTGTAGGATTTCTTTATGTATGCAAGATATCAGTCTTTTGTCAGATATATGGTTTCCAAAAATTTTTTCCCATTGAGTTGGCTGCCTCTTTACCTTTTTGACAAATTCCTTTGAGGTACAGAAACTTCTAAGCCTGGGGAGTCCCCATTTATCTATTTTTTCTTTTGTTGCTTTTGCTTTGGGTGTAAAGTGTAGGAAGTGGCCGCCTAATACTAGGTCTTGAAGATGTTTTCCTACATTATCTTCTATGAGTTTTATGGTGCTTTCTTTTATATTGAGACCTTTGGTCCATTTTGAGTTGATTTTTGTGTAGGCTGTGAGGTAGGGGTCCTCTTTCATTCTTTTGGATATGGATATCCAACTCTCACAGCCCCATTTGTTGAAAAGACCATTATGACCCAGTTCAGTGACTTTGGGGGCCTTATCAAAGATCAGTCGGCCATAGATCTGGGGGTCTGTCTCTGAATTCTCAATTCAATTCCATTGATCTATATGTCTACCTTTGTGCCAGTACCATGCTGTTTTGACAACTGTGGCTTTATAATAAGCTTCAAAGTCAGGGAGTGTAAGTCCTCCCACTTCGTTTTTCTTTTTTAGAGTGTCTTTAGCAATTCGAGGCATCTTCCCTTTCCAAATAAATTTGAAAACTAGCTTTTCCAAGTCTTCAAAGTAGGTTGTTGGAATTTTGATTGGGATTGCATTGAATCTGTAGATGAGTTTGGGTAGAATTGACATCTTAATGACATTTAGCCTTCCTATCCATGAACATGGAATATTTTTCCATCTTTTAAGGTCCCCTTCTATTTCTTTTAGTAGAGTTATGTAGTATTCTTTGTATAGGTCTTTTACATGTTTGGTTAAGTTTATTCCTAGGTACTTGATTTTTGTAGTTGCTATTGACAATGGTATCTTTTTCTTGAGTGTCTCTTCAGTTTGTTCATTTCTAGCATATAGAAACATTACTGACTTAGGAGCATTAATCTTGTATCCTGCTACTTTGCTAAATTTGTTTGTTTGCTCTAGTAGCTATATAATTGATTTCTCGGGGTTTTCCAGATATAAGATCATATCATCTGCAAACAATGACAGTTTCACTTCTTCCTTTCCAATTTGGATGCTTTTTATTTCTTTGTCTTGCTGGATTGCCCTGGCTAGCTCTTCCAACACAATGTTGAATAACAGTGGTGATAGCGGGCATCCTTGTCTTGTTCCTGATCTTAGGGGGAAAGCTTTCAGTCTCTCATCATTGAGAACTATGCTGGCTGTGGGTTTTTCATATATGGTCTTTATCATGTTGAGGAAGTTTCCTTCAATTCCTGCCTTTTGAAGTGTTTTTATCAAAAAGGGATGTTGGATTTTGTTGAATGCTCTCTCAGCATCTATTGAGATGATCATTTGTTTTTTCCCTTTTGATTTCTTAATGTGTTCTAATACATTGATTGATTTTCTTATGTTGAACCATCCTTGCATGCCTGGAATGAACCCCACTTGGTCATGGTGTATTATTTTTTTAAATGTGTCTTTGGGTTCGATTTGCAAGTATTTTGTTGAAGATTTTTGCATCTATATTTATTAGGGAGATTGGCCGGTAGTTTTCCTTTTCTGTAGCATCGTTGCCTGGTTTTGGTATTAGATTGATGTTAGCTTCATAAAATGAGTTAGGTTGTGTTCCATTTTCTTCAGTGTTTTGAAAGAGTTTAAGTAAGATTGGTGTCAATTCTTTTTGGAAAGTTTGGTAGAATTCCCCTGTGAAGCCATCTGGCCCTGGGCATTTATTTGTGGGAAGCTTTTTGATGACTGATTGGATCTCTTTGCTTGTGATTGGTTGGTTGAGGTCTTCTGTTTCTTCTCTGGTCAGTCTAGGTTGTTCATATGTTTCCAGGAAATTGTCCATTTCCTCTACATTTTCCAGTTTGTTGCCATAGAGTTGTTCATTGTATCCTCTTATATTTTTTTTAATTTCCTCGGGATCTGCAGTAATGTCACCTTTCTCATTCATTATTTTGTTTATATGGGTCTTCTCTTTTTTTGATTTTGTCAGGCTAGCTAGGGGCTTGTCAATTTTGTTGATCTTCTCAAAGAACCAACTTTGTTGTTATTTATCCTCTCTGTTGTTTTTTTGTTCTCAATGTCATTTATTTTGGCTTTAATCCTTGTTATTTCTTTTCTACTACTTGGTTTAGGACTGGTTTGCTGTTCATTTTCTATCTTCTTCATTGATCCATTAGTTTTTTGATTTTGTCTCTTTCTTCCTTTTTAATATATGCATTTAGTGCTATAAATTTCCCCCTCAGTACCACTTTTGCTGCATCCCATGGGTTTTGGTATGTTGTGTTCTCATTTTCATTCGTCTCTATATATTTAGCAATTTCTCTTGCTATTTCTTCTTTAACCCACTGATTGTTTAGGAGTGTGTTGTTTAACCTCCAGGTATTTGTGAATTTTCTAAGTCTCTTAGGGTTATTAACTTCTAATTGTTTTCCATTGTGTTCAGAGAATGTGCTTTGAATAATTTCAATTTTTTAAAATTTATTGAGGCTTGTTTTATGTCCCAGCATATGACCTATTCTGGAGAAAGTCCCGTGAGCACTAGAGAAGTATATGTATCCTGGTGATTTGGGATGTAATGTTCTATATATGTCTGTTAAATCCAATTCCTTTATCAGATTGTTTAGGTTTTCAATTTCCTTATTGGTCTTCTGTCTGGTTGATCTATCTATAGGAGAGAGTGATGTGTTGAAGTCTTCCAGAATTATTGTGGAAACATCAATTGCTTCCTTTAGTTTTGCCAGTGTTTGTCTCATGTATTTTGTGGCACCCTGATTGGGTGCATAAACATTTATGATTGTCATTTCTTCTTGTTGAATTGCCCCTGTTATTAGTATGTAGTGACCTTCTTTGTCTTTCAAAACATCTCTGCATTTAAAGTCTATTTTATCTGAGATTAATATTGCTATACCTGCTTTCTTTTGGCTGTAGCTTGCACGAAATATTTTTTTCCATCCTTTCACTTTCAATTCCTTTGTGTCCCTGTGTCTAGGATAAGTCTCTTGTATGCAGCATATTGGTGGTTCATTTTTTTTTATCCATTCTGTGAATCTATATCTTTTAATTGGGGAGTTTAATCCATTTACATTCAACGTTATATCCATGAATGTGTTTCTTGAATCAGCCATCTTATCCTTTGGTTTATGTTTGTCGTATATATTTTTCCCTCTCTCTATTAATATCCTTTAATGTACCCATACCAAGTCTCTTTAGTACTGAAACTTTCTCCATGTCTCTCTCTCCTTTCTTTGTTTCTCTGTCTGTAGGGCTCCCTTTAGTATCTCCAGTAGGGCAGGTCTTTTGTTAGCAAATTCTCTCAGCATTTGTTTGTGTGTGAAAAATTTAAGCTCTCCCTCAAATTTGAAGGAGAGCTTTGCTGGATATAGTATTCTTGGTTGGAAATTTTTCTCACTCAGAATTTTAAATATGTCATGCCACTGCCTTCTCACCTCCATGGTGGCTGCTGAGTAGTCACTACTTTGTCTTATGCTGTTTCCTTTGTATGTGGTGAACTGCTTTTCTCTTGCTGCTTTCAGAACTTGCTCCTTCTCTTCCATATTTGACAGTGTGATCAGAATATGTCTTAGAGTGGGTTTATTTGGATTTATTCTATTTGGAGTTCACTGGGAATTTATGATTTGTGTATTTATGTTGTTTAGAAGATTTGGGAAGTTTTCCCCAACAATTTCTTTGAATACTCTTCCTAGATCTTTACCCTTTTCTTCTCCTTCTGGAACAACAATGAGTCTTATATTTGGACGTTTTATATTATCTATCATATCCCTGAAGTCCATTTTGATTTTTTCAATTTTTTCCCCATTCTTTCTTTTTTGCTTTCATTTTCCATTCTGTCATCTTCCAGGTCACTGATTCATTGTTCAACTTCCTCCAGTCTTGTACTATCAGTATCCAGAATCTTTTTAAATTGGTCAACAGTTTCTTTAATTTCCATAAGATTATCTATTTTTTTTATTTAGTCTTGCAATGTCTTCTTTATGCTCTTCTAGGGTCTTCTTGATGTCCTTTATATCCTGTTCCATGCTCTTCTTGATGTCCTTTATATCCCATGCCA
This sequence comes from Choloepus didactylus, assembly GCF_015220235.1. NCBI lineage: Eukaryota > Metazoa > Chordata > Mammalia > Pilosa > Megalonychidae > Choloepus > Choloepus didactylus. The sequence continues at coordinate 104,744,512 of NC_051334.1, read as the reverse complement.
TGGTCTTGTCGTTCATCTTTAGTTCTTTGATTAGTTGCTCTAGGTACTGTATCTCTTCTGATCTTTTGATTTGGGTGCTTGGGCTTGAGTTATCCATATCTTCTGTTTTTTTCATATGCTTTAAAATTTTCTGTTGTTTTTGGCCTCTTGGCATTTGCTTAATTTGGTAGGGTTCTTTTGGGATTTGTAGACCAATTCAAATCCTTATCTCTAATTTGTCAGATCTACAGCTTTGTGAAGTATGCTTTCTCTGACTAACCAGCAAGTTGTGTCCATGAGCCACCTGTTCCCCTCAAGCCAGTTCTCCCCCGCTTCGCCTCTGTGGTGAGTGGGGGAGTAAGTCTTGTGGGGTCCAATTGGTGTACCAAGCTTGCATGTGTAGTTGGTGTTGCCCACCCTGTATAAGGGGCATGTGTCTGGTCTGTCAGGGAGGGGGGGCGGCTCTAACAATCAAATCTCCCTGGTGTTCCTGGAGTTTTAAAGCTGCTGCAATAGTCTAATCCTTCAGTTCAGTCCTGCCACAGTTTGTCTCTGCCACTGACCCACAAGTCCTTGGTACTGGCTTGTGGCCCCTGAAATTTGTGTGTGGATCCCTCTTCCAGGCTTTGCATGTCCTGGTTCTCTGTTGAGGGATGACTGTGCTATGTCACAGGTGAGTGCTGTCCCTACAGGGTGATTCTGGGCTGCTGGTCTGTGTAGGGAGGCTCCCAGTCTGCTGAAATGATGTATGAATGGGGCTTGTTAATTCCCACTGCTCCACCTTCCCAAGTCTGGGACAACCAGCTGAGGGTGCAGGGAAGGCTAATGTCCATGCCCAATTTTGTGGTGTATGTGTGTTATTGGAAGCACTTCTGTCACACTCAGTTGTCTGGGGCAGCTCTGGGCTATGGGGCCGGTGACAGGCAGGAGTGTTTCCTGTCCACCAGGATGATGGCTGTGAGCAGATGCCCCCTTTTTCTTGGGAAGTTGTGGTGTTTAGTGAATTTTCTCAACCACTGGATTATTGCCTTTTGTCTCAGAGCTCTCAGTTCTGCTCTTGTCTTGACCTGCCCAAATTGCAAGTCTTTGAGGCTTTCTGTGTTGGGCTTCTTAGAGTAATTGTTTTAGAAAAAGAAAAAAAAAGATAAAAAAAGGGCCCTCCTGGCAGATCTAATGGGTTATTGAAATGCTAAGAGACAAAGCAATTAGGGCTATTAAGGAAAGATCCAGGGGGCAGAGATCAGTTTTTCTTCGGGATTTGCAAATGAGCCTCAGGGCCTGAGCTCTGCCCTTTTCCTTTCTATGTTCACCAGAACTCCAAAAAGCCTCTGCTTTCATTTTGGAGTTTTTCTTGCTGTATTTTGCTATGCCTATCTCCTCTCTGCTGCGCTGGCTGCTCTCAGATTCTCTGGTGTCTGGTCTCTATCTATGGTTGGAGTTTGGATCAGTAGAATGAGTTTCTGATAAGAGCTGCCAGTGCAGTTCTCCCTTCTCCTTCCCAACGCTGATGGCCCCTCCTCCCATGGGACTGAGCCTGGCAGGGAAGGTCGTGGGTCCCCTGGCCACAAAAATTTACAGATTTTGCTGATCTCAGAAGTTCCACGTTTTCATGAGTGTTGTATGAAGTATGCCCCAAGTCAGATTGCTCTGCGGTGTCCAGTCCACGCAGTTCCTGGCTTTCTACCTACTTCCCTGGAGAAGTAACTAAAACATACACCTCACCAATCCACCATCTTGCCCTGCCTCCCTCAGGACTGTCTTTTAAGATTTTTTTTCAAAAATGTTGCTGGAATTTAAGTAGGGATTGCATTGAATTTACAGATTGCCTTTGGTAATGTTGACATCTTAACAATATTAAGTTTTCCAATGTATAATCATGGATGTCTTACAATTTATTTAGGTTTTCTTCAATATCTTTGAGCAATGTTTTGTAGTTTATATTATACAGCTGTTTTATACTCTTGGTTAATTTTATTCCTAGATAGTTTATTCTTTTATAAGTTATTTTCAATATACTTTTTTCTTAATTTCCTCTTCAGATGGTTTATTGTTAGTGTATAGAAACACAACTGAATTTTTCATTCAGTTTTATTGAGATATATTCACATACCATACAATCATCCATGGTGTACAATCAGCAGTTCACAGTACCATACTATAGTTGTGCATTCATCACCCCAATCTATTTTTGAATTTTCCTTACACCAGAAAGAATCAGAATCAGAATAAAAAATAAAAATAAAAAAAGAATACCCAAAACACCCCCATCCAACCCTATTTTTCATTTAGGTTTTATTCCCACTTTTCTACTCATCCATCCATACACTGGATAAAGGGAATGCAATCCACATGGTTTTCACAATCACTCTGTCACCACTTGTAAGCTCCATTGTTATAAAATCCTCTTCAAGAATCAAGGCTAGTGGGTTGGAGTTTGGTAGTTCAAGTATTTACTTTTAGCTATTCCAATATATTAAAACTTAAAAGTGTTATCTATATAGTGTGTAAGAATGTCCACCAGAGTGACCTGTTGATGCCATTTGGAATCTCTCAGCCACTGAAACTTTATTTCATTTCATTTTGCATCCCCGTTTTGGTCAAGAAGATGTTCTCAATCCCATGATGACAGGTCCAGATTCATCCCTTGGAGTCATATCCTGTGTTGTCAGGGAGATTTACACCCTTGGGAGTCAGGTCCCACATAGGGTGAGGGTAGTGAGGTCACCTGCAAAGTTGACTTAGAGAGACAGGGCCACATCTGAGCAACAAAGAGACACTCATGGGGAGATTCTTAGGCACAGTTATAAGCAGGTTAAGCTTCTCCTTGCAGCAACAAGCTTCATAGGGGCCAGCCCCAAGATAGAAGGCTCTACACATCAAGCCATCAGTCCCCAATGTTTGTGAGAACATCAGCAACAATCCAGGTGAGGAAGTCCAACACCTCTGCATTCTCTCCAAGCTCTTCAGGGGGGCCCCAAATACATATTTTTACTCTCCACCTAAATTACTTTAGGGTGTGTTGCTATTTCATTCTAATCTATACAAATCTACCATATCTCACTTCCTATTCAAATTTCCATGTAATTGTAGTGTTTGAACAAATTGACTGTAGAAGTTATATTGTTTAGAAAATATAGATCCTACACCAAATAAACATCTTTTCCCTTGGTTTCACATGGAATTTGAAGTTTGAACACAGTCAGTTTCAACCTTTACTCTTTGGCCTGATTTGCTCTAGTCTTAACCAGATCTGCTTTATTCATATCTCTAATTGAAGTCTGGGGTCTATCTCAGCTTTTTTTGTTTTTTTTTAAACAGTTACTGTATGCATTAATATTGATATTCATATCTGCCAAGCTCTAGCTCTGAGTTTCAGGTGTAACACAGATACCCAATGTTCCAGAGATCAATCACGTTATACATTAAGTGGTCAACATCTCAGAGTTTGGAGATGGCCACTACAATTCAGGAATAGATTTGACTTCTGTAAGAGCTTACAATCTAGGGACCATTAAAATAATCATTTCCCTGTTAGGCTCTGCTCTAAGATTCAATTCTGATTTTAGACATTGTAGTTAGTCCATATTGGTGAGGCATGGTAGTGTTTGGTTTCTGGTGTACCTCACTCAACATGCTGTCTACAGGATCCATTCACCTCTCTGTGTGTCTCACAGCTTCACTCCTTTTCATAGTTGCTCAATATTCCATTGTATGCATACACCACAGTTCACCATTCTGTTCCTCAGTCATTGTAACCTTAGGCCACCTCCAGGCATTGCAAATCATGAATACTGCCTCCATAAACACCAGTGTGCCAGTGTCCATTTATGTCTCTGCTCTTGGATCTTCCAAATACATACCCCATAATGAGGTTGTAGGACCCTATGGCCCCACATAGCTTCTTGTGGAGACACCACAGTGACCTTCATAAAGGCTACAACATTCTGTCTCCTCAACAGTAAATAGGTACATCCCTCTCTCCATGTTTTATCCAGCACTTTTACCTCTGTTTACATTTTTTCCCACAATCTTTTAGAAATATATTCACATAAGTCATCCACAGTGTACAGTCAGTTGTTCATGGCATCATCACCTAGTTGTACATTTATCACCACAGTCAGCACTTGAACATATTGATTATGTGGGGTTTTTTGGTGAATAATAAAAAAGATAATAAGAAGAAAAATTAAAATATCATGCAATACAATATAATAGTAAGGATAAAAATCATTACCACTACCAAGAATCCCATATCCTTTCCTTATATCCCCCTCTCATACACATTTAACTTTGGTATATTGCCTTTATTACATTTAAAAGAAGCATATTGGAATGTTACTGTTGACCATAAACTCCAGTTTGCTTTGATTATGTTTTTTACCAAGTATCATCTCTTTTTCAACACTCTGCATGGTTGACATTCATTTGTTCTACCACATGTGAGAACATTCTTATATTTGTACATTTAGCAACAGTCATCGGCCACTCCAGTTTTTGCCAAGTTATACAGTCCCAGTCTTCATCATCTATCTTTTACTCTAGTGTGATACATTCCTCTATCCTACCTCTCTCAGCTTTACTCACAGATATCTTTTTCCCATGTACTTAGAATATTGTGCTACCATTACACAGTATTATGCTATTTCTGGATCTATACAATCAATCCTGCTGAACATTTCTGTAGTCCTCCAGCATCAATTGCATGATCTCTACCCACTTTCTATGTCCTCCTAGCCTGTGTTTTCAGCTTTTAACTCTCCAAGATTGTTGATTAGTGTTATTTTATATTAGTGAAGCCATACAGTAATTATTCTTTTGTTTGTGGCTAACTTCACTCAACATAATGTCCTCAAGGTTCATCCATATTATTATAAGTTCCATGTCTTTGTTCTGTCTTACAGCCACATAATATTTGGTCATGTGTATATACCACAGTTTCTTTATCCACTCATCCATTGATGGACACTTGGGCTGCTTCCATCTCTTGGCAAACATAGATAATACTGCAATAAACATCCATTTACAAATGTTCATTTCTGTCTTAGCTTTCAGTTTCTTTGAGTATATACGTATCAGTGGAATAGCTGGGTCACGTGGCAAATCTATGCATAGCTTTCTGAGGAACCTCCACACTGTCCTCCAGAGTGGTTGCACCATTCTACATTCCCACCAACAATGAATAAGTGAGCCTCTTTCTCCACATCGTCTCCAGCACACATAGTTTTCTGTTTTTTGGATAATGGCTATTCTGGTAGGTGTGAGATGATATCTCCTTGTGGTTTTGATTTGCATTTCCCTAATAACCAGTGAAGTTGAGCATTTTTTCATAAATTTTTGAGCCATTTTTATTTCCTCTTTGTAAAAGTGTCTGTCCATGTCTTTTGCCCATTTTTGAATTGGGTTGTTTTTCTTTCTGTTGTTGAGTTGTAGGATTGTTTTATATATTTGGGATATTAAACCCTTATCTGACATGTGCTTTCCAAATATTGTCTCCCACTTTGTAGGCTGTTTTTACTTTTCTTACAAAGTCCTTTTATGTACAAAAGTGTTTGATTTTGAGGAGATCCCATTTGTCTATTTGTTCTTTAGTTGCTCGTGTTTTGGGTGTAAGGTATAGGAAACCACCTCATATCATAAGATCTTTAAGACAGTGCCCTACATTTTCTTCTAAGAGTCTTATGGTCTTAGTGCTTATGTTTCGGTCTTTGATCCAATTAGAATTAATTTTTTTATAAGGTGTGAGATAGAAGCCCTCTTCATTCTTTTGGAAATGGATATCCTGTTCTACAAACACCATTTATTGAAGAGGCTGCTCCATCCCAATTGATTTGGCTTGACTGCCTTATCAAAGATCAATTGTCCTAGATGTGAAGGTCTATTTCTGAATGCTCAATTCAATTCCATTGGTCGGTGTCTCTGTCCTTATGCCAGTATCATGCTGTTTTCAACACTGTAGCTTTGTAATATGTTTCAAAGTCAGATAGTGTGAGACCTCCCACTTTGTTCCTCTTTCTCAAGATATTTTTGGCTATTCAGGACACCTTGCCCTTCCAAATAAACTTGGTTATTGGTTTTTCTTTTTCTGAAAAGTGAGTTGTTGGAATTTTGTTATTGCATTGAATCTATAAATCAGTTTAGGTAGAGTTGACATCTTAGTTATATTTAGCCTTCCAATTCATGAACACAGTATGTTCTTCCAATTTTAAGTCCTGTTCAATTTCTTTTAGCTGTTTCTTGTTATATTTTGGATATGTCTTGTGTGGCTTTCATTAAGTTTATTCCTAAATACTTGATTCTTTTGGTTTCTATTGTAAATGGAACTTTTTAAAAATTTCTTCCTCTAGTTCCACATTACTTGTGTATAAGGACACTACAGATTTTTGCATGTTGATGTTGTAGCCTGCCACTTTGCTCTGTTCATTGATTAGCTTTAATAGCTTTGCTGTAGATTTTTCTGGATTTTCTACCTATAGAATCATGTCATATGCAAACAATGAAGGTTTTACTTCGTCCCCTCCAATTTGGATGCCTTTTATTTCTTTTTCTTGCCTGATTGTTCTAGCTAGAACTTCTAGCGCAATGTTGAATAAAAATAGTGAGAGTGGGAATCCCTGTCTTGTTCCAGATCTTAGAGGGAAAGCTTTCAATCTCTTCCCATTGAGTATGATGTTAGCTGTGTGTTTTTCATATATTGCCTTTATCATATTGAGAAAATTCCCTTCCATTCCTATCCTTAGAAGTGTTTTCATCAAGAAAGGATGTTGAATTTTGTCAAATGCCTTTTCTTCATCAATCAAGATGATCATGTGGTTCTTTTGCTTTGATTTATTGATGTGGTGTATTACATTAATTGATTTTCTTATGTTGAACCAGTCTTTCTTACCTGGAATAAACCCCACTGGTCATGTCTTATAATTCTTTTAACATGCTACTGGATTCTATTTGCAAGTATTTTGTTGAGGATTTTGCATCTGTATTCATTAAAGTGATTGGTATATAATTTTCTTTTTTTGAAGTATCTTTGTCTGATTTTGGTATTAGGGTGATGTTGGCTTCATAGAATGAGTTGGGTAGTTTTTCCTCCTCTTCAATTTTCTTGAAGAGTTTGATCAGGATTGGTATTCTTTCTTGAATGTTTGGTCAAGTTCACATGTGAAGCCATCTGGTCCTGGGCTTTTCTTTTTTTTGGAGCTTTTTGATGACTGACTCAATCTCTTTGCTTGTGATTGGTTTGTTGAGGTCCTCTATTTCTTCTTGGGTCAATGTTGGTTGTTTATGCTTTTCTAGGAAGTTGTCCATTTCATGTAAGTTGTCCAGTTTGTTAGTGTATAGTTGCTCATAGTATCTTCTCATTATTTCCTTTATTTCTGCAGGTTCAGTTCTGATTCCTTTCCCATTTCTGATTGCATTTATTTGCATCTGCTCTCTTATTTATTTATTTTTTGTTAGCCTAACTAGGGGTCCATCAATTTTGTTTATTTTCTTGAAGAACCAGCTTCTGGTTTTGTTGATTCTCTCTATTATTTTCCTCATCTCAGTTTCATTTATTTCTGCTCTGATCTTTGTTATTTCTTTCCTTCTGCTTGTTTTTGGGTTTATTTGCTGTTCTTTCTCTAGTTCTTCCAGGCAGACAGTTAATTCCTCAATTTTTGCTCTCTCTTCTCTTTTAATATAGGCATTTAAGGCAATAAATTTCCCTCTCAGTACTGCCTTTGCTGCATCCCATAAATTTTGAAATGTTGTGTTTCCATTGTCACTTGCCTTGAGGTATTTACTAACTTCTCTTGTAATTTCTTCCTTTATCCACTGGTTCTCTAAGAATGTGTTGTTTAGTCTCCATACATTTGTGAATTTTTCTATCTCCTGCCTGTTATTTATTTCCAACTTAATTATGTTATGATCTGAGATAGTGTTTTTCATAATATCAATATTTTTAAATTTGTTTAGGCTTGCTTTGTGACCCAGCATGTTGTCTATCCAAGAAAATGTTCCATGAGCACTCAAGAAGAATGTGTATCCTGCTGTTGTGGGGTGTAGCATTCTATAAATATCTGTCAAGTCTAGTTCATTTATCATACAATTCAGCATCTCTATTTCCTTGTGGATCCTCCATCTAGATGTTCTATCCATTGATGATAGCAGTGTATTGATGTCTCCAGCTATTATTGTGGAGTTATCTACTTCTCCTTTCAGTGTTCTCAGTGACTGCCTCATTAATTTTGGAGCACTCTGGCTTGGTGCATAACTGTTTATGAGTGTTATGTTTTCCTGATAAATTGACCCTTTTATTAATATATAGTGTCCTTCTTTGTCTCTTTTAATTGTTTTACTTTTGAAGTCTACTTTGTCTGATATTAATATAGCTACTCCTCCTTTTCTCTGCTTGCTGTTTGCATGAGATATCTTTTTCCAACCTTTCACTTTCAGCCTATTTTTGTACTTGTGTCTAGGGTGAGTTTCTTGTAGACAGCATATAGATGGGTCCTGTTTTTTAAATCCATTGTGCCAGTCTGTGTCTTTTTATTGGGGAGTTTAATCCACTAGCATTTAGTGTTATTACTATAAGGGTAGTACATTCATCTATCATTTTGTCTTTTGACTTTTATATGTCATATCTTATTTTTCCTCTCTTTTTTTACCCTTCCTGATAATGTTCATTTCTACACTCTTCTCCAAACCTCTTTCTCCTGTCTTTTCCTATCAGCCTGTAGCACTCCCTTTAGTATTTCCTGTAGCACCAGACTCATATTCACAAATTCTCTCATTGTTTGTTTATCTCAAAATATTTGAATCTCTTCCTCATTTTTGAAGGACAGTTTTGCTGGGTATAGAATTCTTGTTTGGTAGTTTCTCTCTTTCAGTGTCTTAAATATTTCATACCACTCTCTTCTCACTTTCATTGTTTCTGTGGAGCAATCTGTACATGGTCTTATTGAGCTTCCCTTGTATGTGATGGATTGCCTTTCTCTTGCTGCTTTCAGAATTTTCTCTTTGTCTTTAACATTGGACAATCTGATCAGTAAGTGTCTTGGAGTACATCTATTGGGGTCTATTTTGTTTGGGGTACTCTGTACTTCTTGAATCTGTAATTTTCTGTCTTTCCTAAGCATTGGGAAATTTTGAGTGAATATCTCTTTTTTTAACATTTTATTTTGGAATAAATTCAAAGTTATAGGAACAGTTGCAAAAACCAAACAAACCCTATACACAGAACTCCAGCATTCCCTAACCCCTCCCGATACCCCTGATACCCCCGATCCACAAACTTTAACATGTTGTCCCACTGCTATTTCTTTCCCTCCCTTCCTCCCTTCCTCCCTCCCTCCCTCTATCCCGATCATCCATCATCTATTGCTCTGTCTTCTGAGCATATGAGAGCTAGCTGCACACCTCCTTGAACAAACACTATAATTCTCACATACAATTCCCATGAACAAGAACATTCTTTTATGCAATACCATTAAGCACAGCTAAGAAGTACATAAGATTCAACAATGATACAAAGCTTACATTCTATATTTCCTTTTCCTTATGTCTCAACTATGTCCCTTTGAGCCTCCTGTCCTCCATCGTCCGATCCTATCCAGGGTCATCCTTGGCATTCAATTGTTGTCTATTTGGACTGTTTTTTTTTCTCAACTGTGGAAACATATATACAGCCTAAATCTTCCCATTCCACCCCCTCCTTAGCATTCCATTAGTGGGATTAATTACATTTAGAATGTTGTAATGCTATCACCTTCCCACCCTCCATTGCTAGAAATTTCCCTTCACCTCAAACAGCAACCTTACACTCATTTCTTAACTCCCCATTGCCCCTTCCCCCATTTCTCTTTGATACCAGCTTAACTTCTATAGGACACATGGACTATGTTCCTATACTCCTCCATTCCCCCACCTTTATATAGTTCTTGTCAAAAATTACATATTTTATGTTGAGTTCAAAACCACTGATTTGTCCTTAGAGTTTCTGTATTTTATATCATGTAGGAAGTAAATAGTGGAGTTAAAATTCAAAAAGTTATTGACTTCAATTTGTATTCCATTGTGGTTAGAGTACGTGCTTATAATATATTCAATTTTCTTTTTTCTTCTTAAATTTATTGAGACTTGTTTTATGTCCCAGCCTATGGTCCGTTCTGGAGAAAGATCCGTGATCCCTAGAGAAAAATGAGTGTCCTGGTGATTTGGGATGTAAGGTTCTATATATGTCTGTTAAAATTCTCTATATCTCTTTCTACTTTCTTTGTTTCTCTGTTGGTAGGGCTTTCTTTGGTATCTGGAGTAGGGCAGGTCTTTTACTGGCAAACTCTCTCAGCATTTGTTTATCTGTGAAAAATTTAAGCTCACCCTCAAATTTGAAGGAGAGTTTTGCTTGATAAAGTATTGTTGGCTGGAAATTTTTCTCTCTCAGGATTTTTAATATGTCATGCCACTGCCTTCTTGCCTCCATGGTGGCCGCTGAGTAGTTACAACTTAGTCTTATGTTGTTTCCTTTGTATGTGGTGAGTTGCTTTTCTCTTGCTGCTTTCAGAACTTGCTCCTTCTCTTCAGTATTTGAGAGTCTGATCAGAATATGTCTCGGAGTGGGTTTATTTGGATTTATTCTATTTGGAGTTCGCTGGGCATTTATGCTTTGTGTATTTATACTGTGCAGAAGGTTGGGGAAGTTTTCCCCCACAATTTCTTTGAATACTCTTTCTAGACCTTTACCCTTCTCTTCCCCTTCTGGGACACCAATGAGTCTTAAGTTTGGACGCTTTATTTTATCTCTCGTATCCCTGAGATCTATTTCATTTTTTAAAATTTTTTTCTCTATTCTTTCTTTTGTTTTATCATTTTCTCTTTTGTGGACTTCTAGGACTTTGAGTCTTTGTTCAACTTCCTCTAATCTTGTATTGTGAATATCCAGAATCTTTTTAATTTGGCCAACAGTTTCTTTTATTTCCATAAGATCTTCTATTTTTTTTATTTACTCTTGCAATGTCTTCTTTATGCTTTCCTAGGGTCTTCTTTATGTCGCTTATATCCTGGGCCATGGTCTTCTTGATGTCCTTTAAATCCTTTGCCATGTTTTCATTCCTCAATTGTAGTTCTTTGATTAATTGAGCCAAGAACTCGGTGTCTTCTGATATTTTGATATGGGTGTTTGGACTTCGGTTCTCCATATTGTCTGGTTTTATCATATGCATTGAGATTTTCTGTTGTTTTTGGCCTCTTGGCATTTGCTTTGCTTGATAGGGTTCTTTTGAGTTGTTAAAAAAAATGCCAATCTAATTTTTCAGAAACAAAGGTTGGTGGCATACACTTTCTCTAGCTAACCAGCAGGTGGCATCTGTGAGTCACCTATACCCCTCAAGTCAGCTCTCCCCAACCTTGTCCCCGCGGTGTGTGGGGAAATGATTCTTGTGGGGGTTCAGTTGGTGTACTCAGTTTGGGTGTGTTCCTAGAGCCATCCTCCCTGAATGTGGGGTGTGTGTCCGGGTGACCAGGGAGGCAGGGCAGTTTTAATATTCAATCCCCCCAGGTGTTCCTGGAGATTCAAGGCCATCACAAGAGTCTAAGCCTTCATTTCAGATCCATCCCAGACCCTCTCTCTCACTGACTCACAGACCATCAGACTTGGTGCAGCATCCCTGGGTTTTCTGAGTGGGCCCTCTTTCTCAGCTGTGATCTTCCAGGACCTCTGCTGAGGGAGGGCTGTGTTACATCACAACTGTGTGCCATCCCTCAAGGGAAGCCCTGGGCCGCCCTGCTGTGCTGGGGTGCTCTCAGCCTGATGCAAAAATGGTTGAACGGGGTGTCTCCACAACCCCCTCTCTTTGCACAGTTCCTCCTTCCCAGCTCTGGGACAACTGGCGGGGCTCTGGGCTGTGGGCACGGCTCTGGGCAGGAGTTTATCCAGCCCTCCGGGGATCCAGCTACAAGCCACAGGGCTTCTCCCTCCCTCCGGCTCTTCCCTGCACTCCCCTGGTCCGAAGGGTGTCTGCTGCGAGCTATCCTCCATGGCTGACACCGAGAGGCCGGCTCAGCTCGCTCCTGTAATGTTTCGCTGCATGGTTCCCACCATTGGCAACTGTGGCCACTCCAGTGTTTTTCCCTTTTTTTTTTTCTTTTTAAAGAACCGGTTTGTCTCAAGCCGCCAACCCCCGGCTTCCCCACACTGCAGCACAGTTGCGGGTCTACCAGCTGGCTTACTCAGTCATTTCGGAATGCAGACTCCTGATTACACCAAGTATACAGCCCCTGTGGTGCTAGGAGGCCTCATCCAACTGGCGCATTGCTGAAACTGGTACTCTGAGTCTCCTTCTGTTTTTTTTCTAGTATTTTTCATGAAGATGTTTTTTTGTCCTGTCTCACCTAGCCACCATCTTAGGTTCTCCTCTGAATATCTCTTTTATTATTCTTTCTGCCCCTTTCCCCTTCTCTTCTCCTTCTGGTATACCCATAACACATATATTTGTACACTTCATATTGTCACTCACCTTCCTTAGACCCTTCTTATATTTTTTCCATTCTTTTCACCCTCTGTTCTTTTGTGTGTATGAATTCAAATGTCTTGTCTTCCTGCTCACTGATCCTTTCTTCTGCCTGTTCAAATCTACTGTTGTATCCCTCCATTGTGTTTCTCATCTCCTCCGTAGTGCCCTTCTTTCTCATGAGCTCTGCTGCTTGTTTTTTCAAGTTTATGAATTCTTCTTTATGGTCATCCAGTGTCTTCTTTATATCCTTCATCTCTTTTGCTATATCTTCTGGCAGCTCATTGAATTGACTTAGGAGACTTGTTTGAACATATTTAATTAGTTCTTCCTTCAGTTCATTGAATTGATTTTGCATTAGTTGCCTCAACTCCTGTATCTTGGTTGAACTATTAGTTTGTTCATTTGACTGTTCCATATTTTCATGTTTCCTAGTATGGCTCATTGTCTTAAGTTGTCTAGGCATCTGATTTTATTGACTAGTTTATTCTGGAGCTTACTTTCACTCTTCCACCCATGGTTTTCTTGTTATTTGGCTTTGTTCTCTAACCTTTGGTGTTCAGTTCAACTTATTCTAGACCTCTAACTTAGGTTCTCTTTAGTTGATCAGAATTTTTCACCTCTTATTTTTCTTTTTCTTGCCCTGCCTCTATGTAGCTTTTTCATGAGAAGATCTCCTCAGATATGGTCAACCCCAGTCAGATTTTCCCAGTCTACTGTGGCCCAGGTCTCAGGAGGAGGATATGTATTTTCCCTGAGAATGAGACCCTCCTGTGAGGCCTCTAGACTCTGTTTTTCCTATCCTGTCCAGCAGGTGGTGCTTACCATCCTGCAGCTCCCCCACCAGTGTAAGGAGGTGCAGTGTCTTTCATTGTCCTGGTGACTCCAATCTGTTCAGGGGCATGGCTGTGTGAAGCTGGTTTCTGAATTCCAGCCCCTGGGGTCTGAGTTACGAGAAGGAGGGCTGCCAATTTAACTGGACCTCCCTTCACTTTCTCCAATCCTAGAAACTCTGGCTGTCTCCCAGGGGCATATTCCCTTCTCTCCTCTCCTTTTTGGGGCAATTCCAGCTTAATTCCTTCATCAGCCTGCATTGCCAATTAAAGACTGTTGTGAAGACTTTCTTCATAAGTGAATATGGAATTCAAAGGGGTTCTGGGTACTCCATCTCCCCCCCATGAGTATCCCAGTACTTCAACTTGGGCTATCTGATAACAAATAACTACATATGTTACCTTAAAGTTTTGAGCCACATATGTTACTTTTTTTTAAATTTTATTTTGAAATAAATTCAAAGTTACATGAATAGTTGCAAAAACAATACTAGCCCCATACACAGAATTCCATCATACCCTGACCCCCTCCCCCAATAGGTTAATCCACCAACTTTAACATGCTGTCACATCACTATTTCTTTCCCTCCCTCCCTCCCTCTCTCCCTATCTATCATCCATCATATATTTATCTGTCTTCTGAATATATGAGAGTTAGCTGCACACATCCTTGAACATCCACTATAATTCACGTATGTACTCCCCATGAACAAGAACATTCTTTTATGTAATTCCATTAAGCCCAGCTAAGAAGTATAAGAGATTCAACAATGATACAATGCTTACATTCTATATTTCCATTTCCTTATGTCTAAACTGTGTCCCTTTGAGCCACCTGTCCTCCACCCTCCAATCCCATTCAAGTTCATCCTTAGCATTCAATTGTCGTCTAGTTACTTTTTCTTTTCAATTACGGAAACATATATACAGCCTAAATATTCCCATTCCACCCCTTTCCTAGCCTTCCATTAGTGGGATTAATCACATTTAGAATGATGTTATGCTCTTTCCCACCATCCATTACTAGAAATTTCCCTTCACCTCAAACAGCAACCCTACACTCCTTTCTTAACTTCCCATTGCCCCTTCCCCCATTTCTCTTAATCCGGACTCTACTTTTCATCTCTATGGTCATATTCTCTGATAATTTCTTTGTGTTTACTGTGGGGCTTAAAATTAACCTGTTAAATCCCTATCAATCTTGTTTTTCTTTGATAACACCTTCACTTCAATAGGGCACATAAACTATGTTCCTATACTCCTTCATTCCCCCGCCTTTATATAGTTGTCTAAAATTACATATTTTACGTTGAGTTCAAAACCATTGATCTGTCCTTACAGTTTGTGTATCTTTTGTCATGTAGGAAGTAAATAGTGGAGTTATAGTTCAAAAATTATTGACTTCTACTTGTATTCCATTGTGTTTGGAGAATGTACTTTGAGTATATCCATTTTTTTTTTTTTAATTTCTTGAGGCTTGTTTTATGTCCCAGCTTATGGTCCCTTCTGGGGAAAGATCTGTGATCAACAGAGAAAAATGAGTGTCCTGGTGATTTGGGATGTAAGGTACTATATATGTCTGTTAAAATTCTCTATATCTCTTTCTCCTTTCTTTGTCTCTCTGTTGGTAGGGCTTCCTTTAGAATCTGAAGTAGGGCAGGTCTTTTATTGGCAAAGTCTCTCAGCATTTGTTTGTCTGTGAAAAATTTAAGCTCTCCCTCAAATTTGAAGGATAGTTTTGCTCGATAAAGTATTGTTGGCTGGAAATTTTTCTCTCTCAGGATTTTTAATATGTCATGCCACTTCCTTCTTGCCTCCATGGTGGCCGCTGAGTAGTTACAACTTAGTCTTATGTTGTTTCCTTTGTATGTGGTGAGTTGCTTTTCTCTTGCTGCTTTCAGAAATTCCTCCTTCTCTTCAGTATTTGAGAGTCTGATCAGAATATGTCTTGGGGTGGGTTTATTTGGATTTATTCTATTTGGAGTTCTCTGGGCATTTATGCTTTGTGTGTTTATATTGTGTAGAAGGTTGGGGAAGTTTTCCCCAACAATTTCTTTGAATACTCTTTCTAGACCTTTACCCTTCTCTTCCCCTTCTGGGACACCAATGAGTCTTAAGTTTGGATGTTTTATTTTATCTATCGTATCCCTGAGATCCATTGCGATTTTTTCAATTTTTTTCTCCATTCTTTCTTTTGTTCTTTCATTTTCTGTTCTGTGGATTTCTAGGACACTGAGATGTTGTTCAGCTTCCTCTAGTCTTGAATTGTGAGTATCCAGAGTCTTTTTAATTTGGCCAACAGTTTCTTTTATTTCCATAAGATCTTCTATTTTTTTATTTACTCTTGCAATGTCTTCTTTATGCTCTTCTAGGGTCTTTTTTATGGCGCTTATATCCTGGGCCATGGTCCTCTTTATGTCCTTTAAATCCTTTGCCATGTTTTCATTCTTTGATTGTACCTCTTTAATTAATTTTGCGAGGAATAACGTTTCTTCCGAAATCTTGATTTGTGTGTTTGGAGCTGGATTCTCCATATCATCTGGTTTTATCATATGCATTAAGATTTTCTGTTGTTTTTGGCCTCTTGGAATTTGTTTTGGTTGACAGGGTTCTTTCAAATTGTATCAAAAAAAAAAGGATATCAATCTAATTTTTCAGAGACACAGTTTGATGGTGTGCACTTTCTCTAGGTAACCAGCAGGTGGCGTCTGTGAGCCACCTATATCCCTCCAGTCAGTAGTGTGGGGAAATGATTCTTGTATGTTCAGTTGGAGAATTCAGCCTGAGCACGCCGGTGGAGTCGCCCGCCCTGAATGTGGGGCGCACGCATGGATGGCTAGGGAGGAGGGGCAGCTCTCTCTCAGTGTCCCATAAACCACCAGACTTGGCGTAGTGCCTCTGTGTTCTCTGAGCAGATCCCCCCTCCCAGCTGCGATCCTCCCTCAGCCAAGAGAAAATGCTGTGCTACATCATCATTGTGTGCCATCCCTCTAGGGAATCCCTGGGCTGCTTGGCTGTGCCATGGGGCTCTCAGCTCGCCTCAGAATGCAGATTGTGTGAGGCTGTCTCCACTGCAACTCCTTGTGGGCTGAGAGTAGCCGAGGTTTTCTCCACAGAGAGAAAGTGAGAGACAGAATATTTCCCCCAATTCTCCCAAGGTCAGCCGTCACCAAAAGCCTCTGTCTGCTTGTTGAGGATTCGCTGTCTGTATTGAGCAGTTATCACTATAACGTCACTTGGGGCTGGGCTGAGAAAGTGCACGGCATGGCTTCCATGAGGGAGGGGCTCTAGGAGCTGGGCTGAGAAAGTGCACGGCGTGGCTTCCATGAGGGAGGGGCTCCCGGCTCTAGGTTTTCGGCTCTCAGTGCGGGTCCGCAATTTTACTTACAGATTTTATGCTGTGATCTCGGGCATTCCTCCCAATTCATGTCAGTGGATGTTGAGTGTACTGTCACATTTGTCTCCCTGCTACCATTCCAGGTTATTTACTGTTTTTTTTTGTTCATTTATGAATTGTTCTGGGGGAGGCTAAGTCTTCCACCTCTTTCTATGCTGCCATCTTCCCAGAATCCCTCAACACATATGCTACTTTTAAATAAAAAAAGTAAAAAAAGAAAAAGGAAAAAGGAAAAAAGAAGCCCCTTTTTAAAGCCTTTCCCCAGCCTGGAAGTTTTCTCAGTGTCAGAATAGAGTATTTAACAATATGCTTTGGGCTATTATCTGCACAACTACTCTCCCTTGCTGGGGGCTACTGAAGTGTAAAAGATGAGGAGTCAGTGAGAAGGAAGAAGGGACAAAATGTAGAAGAATAAAAAATCACCAAGCTGTTTTGGAGCTAGGGAATGGGTGCCCACTTTTATGTGCCCTCTCCTTCCTGGAGTCCAGCCCTTCTTTAGCTCCCCCAGCTCCAAAAGTTAATTAATTAATTTGTCATTTAGTCCTGCAGTTGAGGCTTGGTTGATCCCCCCTTCTTGCTCCCAGCATTTGTTGTTTTTTGTTTCCTTTCAGGCAGCCAGCTGCAAGACATTCCATGGTGGCTGGGTGGGGAGGGGTGCCAGACCCCTGGTCAGAGGAACTTTCAAATTTCCCTGTGATCTCAGCCTTTCCACCCATTCCAAACTTGTGTATGATGTGTGACTGGTTACCAGAGACCCAAAAAACCTGTTTTATACAGTTCCTGGGTAATTACCAGCTGCCCTAGAGGAGAGACTAAATTCCACACCTCACCACTCTGCCATCTTGCCCCACCACTCCCAAAGAACACCATTTTACATGAAAGACAACTGTCAGACAAACTATGGTTATTCAGAGAAGGGTAATTTTGGGCATTTTATTGAAAATGAACAGAGTGATCCTGTACCTTTATGGAAAATAACTTGAATTATTTGTTTACAATTATAAAATTTGAGCTTTCAAGGGAAATTCAAATTTTGGAAAATTTGTATCCATCACTGTGAGCTCGACTTCTCCACACTTAAAGACTTTCAAGATGAGTTCATTGGCAATGATGCTGCAAGTGACTTTTTTTTTTATTAAAGAATTATTAGGTTCATAGAAATATGCAGAAAATACAGAGTTCCAATGTATCCCACCCAAATTTTTAACATTATACATTATTGTGGTACCTTTCTTAGAGTTGATGAAAGAATATTATTATAATATTACTATTAACTATAGTTCATATGTTAAATTAGGATTCACTGTTTAGATTATATAGTCCTGTTTGTTTTATTTTTAATTTTTGTTTCTAGCAGCATACATACTATCAAAATTTATTTTCTCTTTTAACTACATCATAAATATGATTCATTGGTGTTTATTACATTCAGAATGCTATATTACCATTGACACTATATGTTACCAACTTTTCCATTACTCTAAAGAGAAAATCTACACCAATTAAGAGTTAACTCACCATTCCATACCCCCACCCCAGCCTGTGGTAAACTCAATTCCAGTTTCTGACTCCATGAGTTTATTTTAATTATATCATAACAGTGAGATCATACAATATTTCTCCTACTGTGTCTGGATTATTTCATTCAACATGATGTTTTTGATGTTCATCTATGTTCTTGCATATATCAGAACTTTGTTCTTTTCATGGATGATTAATATTCCATTGAATTTATATACCACAATTTGTTTAACCATTCACTAGTTGATGAACACTTGGGTTGATTCCTTCTTTTGACAATTATGAATAAAGATTCTATGAAATCAATGTGCAAATTTCTTGTTGAGACCCTGCATTCAATTTGTTTGGATATATACCTGGAGGTAGGATTGTTGGGTTATATGGGAATTCCATACTTAGTTTTCTGAGAAACCTCCAAACTGCTTTACACAGTGACTGCACCATTTTACACTCTCACCAACAATGAACAAGCATTCCAATTTCTCAAAATCCTCTCCAACACTTGATATTTTTCCATTTTTTAAAAATAGCCATTCTAGTGGGTATGAAATGGAGTCACACTGTGGTTTTGATTTTCATTTCCCTAATGGCTAATGATGTTGAGCAATTTCTCATGCACTTTTTGGCCCTTTGTACATTTTCTTTGGAGAAATGTCACTTCAAGGTTTTTGCCCATTTTTAAATTGTGTTGTTTGTCTTTTTGTCACTGAGTTGTGGGGTTTCTTTATAAATTGTTGATATTAAATCATTATCAAATGTGTTGTTTCCAAATATTTCCTCTCATTGTGTAGGTTGTATTTTTACTTTCATGATGAAGATGAAGTGCTTTGATACACGAACAATTTTTTTAATGCAAACATATTTATCTATTTTTTCATTTGTTGCTCATACTTTGGGGGTAAATTACAAGGAAACATTGCCTAACACAAGGTCTTGAAGATACATCCCTGTGTTTTCTTCTAAGAATTTTATAGCCCTGCTTCTTCTATTTCAGTCTTTGATCAATTTTGAGTTATTTTTTGTATATTGGGTGAGGTAGGGGTACACTTTCATTCTTTTGCATGTGGATACTCAGTTTCCCCACCACAATTTGCTGAAGACATATTCTTTCTCAATTGAGTGTTCTTGAAATTCTTTTCCAAAATCAATTGGCCATAGATATGAGGGTTTATTTCTGAAAACAGTTCAGTTCCATTGGTCCATATATCTTTACTTTGCCAGTACCCTGCTAGTTTGACCACCATAGTTTTGCAGTATTTTTTTAATAAGGAAGTGTGAGTCCTCCAACTTTGTTCTTCTTTATAAAGATTGTTTCCATTATCTGGAGCTGCTCATGCTTCCATATGAACTTGATGAATGTCTTTTCCATTTCTGCAAAGAAGGTTGTTGGATTTTGATTGGGATTGCTTTGAATCTCTAAATAAATTTGGGTAGAATTGATATCTTGAAGTCATTTAGCTTTTCCATCCAAGACACAGAATATCTCTCCATTTATTTAGGTCTTTTAAAATTTCTTTCTGCAATGTTTTATAATTTTTGGTGTAAAAGTACTTTACGCCTTTGGTTAAATTAATTCCTTAATATATGATTCTTTTAGTTGCTATGGAAAATGGATTTTTTCTTAATTTACTCTTCAGAGTTTTCATTACTATTGTATATAAACACCACAGAATTTTGCTGCTGAATTCATTTATTAGTTCCTATTGCTTCGTTGTAGACTTTTTTGAATTTTGTGTATATGGGATCAGTTCATCTGCAAATAAGAAAATTTTTACTTCTTCCTGTACAATAGGATGCCTTTTTTACACAATTGCTCTGTCTAGAACTTCTAGTACAATGTTGATTAACAGTGGTGAGTGGGCATCCTTGTCTTGTTCTGGATCTTAAAGGGAAAGCTTTCAGTCCTCACCATGATGTTAGCTGTGGGTTTTTCATATATGTCCTTCATCATGTTAACAAAATTTCCTTCTCTTCTTAGACTTTATTTTTATCAAGAAGTTGGGCTAGATTTTGTCAAATATCTTTTCTGAGTCAATTGAGATGATCATTAGTCTCTTCCTTTTCTTTTTTTCTTTCACATGTTCCTACTATTACCAGGCCACTCTGTCTTGTAAGTCAAACCTATGGGGGTAACAACATGGACAATGAAATGAAAAAGGCACCAGTGTTGGATAAGCACCACCTGTTGAGGTCAATGAGTGTACCCGGCTGGGTTGCAACCACTTCCTCCCTAGAGGTGCACCTATCCCCAGACCTTGGGTAGTTAACTGCAAACCTCTGCAACCACTGCCTGGCTGCTTGCCATTAGGGGACAAGGGGACTGCATGGCAGCCACAACTGCTTGGCACAAAGGGTGACACCCCCCCCATGGGGAGCTGCCAGCCTCCCATATCTCCCAGCACTGGGGCACCCCCACCCACTCACAGAATGGTGAGGGCAGGCATGTGACAGGGGCAAGCCCAGGTGCAGTGAGGGGGAGGAGGGCTCCACCAAGAGCTGAGGAAGAAAGACTGAATCATGTCAGGCATGAATCAGGGATGGGGACATATGGGTTGATAATAATGGCAGTGGGGATATTGGAACCCTGGTTTCTGCTGAGTCATTGCTAGATATAACTGTAATGGTCTGCCCTGAGGGAATGACCCCCCCACCTCCAGTTTTCCCTGAGGACACAGCTACCCAACCTCCATCCTGCCTTGAAGAAATAGCTTCCCAACTTCCAGTCTGCCTGGAGGAGCCTGCCATCCAACGTCTACCTAAAGATATTAAACTTTCAGTGCCTGCTAAACTTGTAATCACCTCCCCTGAGGAAGCAGCCCTCAATCCTCTGTCTGGGAAGATTAATCGTGTTTCGCCAGATGAAACTGCAATGGATTGTACTGAGGTAATTGGCTTACAGGATACTTCTAATTTTTCTCATGACCCACCCCCATCACAGCTCTTTACTTCAAGACCTATATCTAGACTAAAGTGCCAACAGGCCCCTAAGGGTGAGGTACAAAGTGTGACCCATGAGGAAGTACACTATACTCCAAAAGAACTGCATCAGTTTTCCAATTTATATAGTTAGAAATAAGGGGAATGTGTTTGGGAAGGATATTCAGGGGGTGGGATAATGGTGAAAGGAATATAAAGTTGGATCAGGCTGAATTTATTGATAAGGGCACACTAAGCAGAGATTCTGCATTCAATGTTGTAGCTCAAGGGATTAGAAAGGGCGTTAACAGTTTATTTGGGTAGTTCACTGAAACATGGATCAAAAGGTTGCTGGCATAGAAGATGTTGAAATGCCACAACTGCCCTGGTATAGTTTAGAGGAGAGGATATAAAAGTTTAGAGAGATTGGCGTGTTAGAGTAGATTTATCATGGAATACCTGCTTATACTTCCCAGGAGTGTCCAGAGAACACAACCTTTACCAGGACTGTAAGGAATAAGTTTGTGAGTATATCTCTGTCATCCCTGAAGAGCTCTGTAGATGCCCTTCTTTGCAGATGAGATATTACTGTAGAAACTTGATGTCACTGAACTGGAATCCTTAAACACAATGGGGACAATCAGATCCCAAGTTTGCAGAAGCCACGTGGCAGAAGTTAATCACCAAAGACAAGGTGTGTGTGGCTACTGCAATAGTAAATCAGAAGCAGTACTGGATACTTGGAGGGATTGCAGAGATTAATGCCACTCTTTATGACTTGAAGGATGCAGAGGTGGTGATTCCCCCTACATTCCTATTCACCTCTCCTATTAGGCCTGTGCAAAAAAGAGATGGGTCATGGAGGATGACAGTGGATTATTGTAGTTTCCTGGGGAACTGCCAAACTGACTTCAAAAGTGTCTGCATCATTCTACATTCCCACCAACAGTGAATAACTGTTCCATTTTCTCCACTTCCTCTCCAACAATTAGAGTTTCCTGTTTGTTTAATAGGGGCCATTTCTTGTAGGTGTGAGAATAAATCTCACTATCATTTTGATTTGCCTTTTCCTAATAGCTATGGAAGTTGAGCATCTTTTCATATGGTTTTGATCCCTTTGTATTTCCTATTTGGAATAGTGTCTATTCAAGTCTTTTACCCAATTTTTAACTGAGTTTTTGTCTTTTTGTTGTTGAGTTGTTGGCTCTCTTTATATATTCTGGATATTAAACTCTTATCTTATAGGTGGTTTCCAAATATTGTCTCCCATTGCATAGGCTGCCTTTTCACTTTCCTGACAGTGCATTGATGCAGAAAATTTTCATTTTGAGGAGATCCCAATTATTAATTTCTTCTTTTATTGCTTTCATTTTGTGTTTACAGTCTAGAGAAACACCTCCTATCACATGATCTTTAAGAAATTTCCCTACATTTTCCTCTAAAATTTTATGGTCTAACTGTAATGCTTGGGTCTTTGATCCATTTTTGGTTAATTTTTTTTATTGTGATTGTTCACATACCATATGGTTATCCAAAGATCCAAAGTGTAGAATCAATTGCCCCCAGTACCATCATATAGCTGTGCATCCATCACCAAAATATTTTTTTTTCAATTTTTAGAACATTTTCATTACTCTGGAAAAGAAATAAAGACAAAAAAGGAGACTCAAATCCTTCCATATCCCTAACAACCCCCCTCCATTGTTGACTTATAGTATTGGTATAGCACATTTGTTACTGTTAATGAAAGAATGTTAAAATACTACTAGATGTAGTATATAGTTTGCAGTAGGTATATTTTTCCCTATATACCCCTCTATTTTTAACTTCTGGTTATAGTGTCATATATTTGTTCTGGTTCATGAAAGAGATTTCTATGTTTATACAGTTAATCATGGACATTGCCCACCACAAGTTTCACTGTTTTATACATTCCCATCTTTTAACTTCCAACATTCCTTCCAGTGACATATGTGACTCTAAGCTTCCCCTTTCCACCACATTCATGCACCATTCAGCACTGTTGTTTATTCTCACAATGTGATACTGTCACCTCTGTCCATTTTCAAACATTTAAGTTCAACCTAGTTGAACGTTCTGCTCATAATAAGCAAATGCTCCCCATTCTTCAGCCTCATTGTATATCCTGGTAACTTATATTTCATGTCTATGAGTTTACATATTATAATTAGTTACTATCAGTGAGATCCTGCAATATTTGTCCTTATGTGTCTGACTTATTTCACTAAGTATACTGCCCTCAAGTTTTCTCCATCAACCCATTTCTTTTTAAGATTGTTTTGTTCACACACCATACATGCCATCCTAAGTAAACAATTGGTGGTTCCCTGCACAGTCACATATTTATGTATTCACCACCCTCACCACTATCTATATAAGGATAACTCTGTTTCTTGCACAAAGCAGGAGGAGTCAAAGGAGGTAGAGAGACAAAAGAAAAAGAAAAAGTAAGAGAAAAACAAAAACAAGAAACATGACAACTATAAAGCAACAAAAGGAAATACAGTATTAAACTAATATAGAATAAAGAGTCAAGCAACATCACCAAAGCTGAGATTCCCATACTTGTCTCCTGTGTGCCCCCATGTGCATTTAGCTTTGGCATGTTGCCTTTGTTACATTACAGGAAGCATAATTCAATGTTTCTGTTAATTAGTCTCTAGTTTACATTGATTGTATTTCCTCCAATACCTCCCTTTTGTAACACCTTGCAAGGTTGACATTCATTTATTCTCCCTCCTAAAAACACATATTTGTACATTTTATCTCAATTGTTGAGCACTCCAGGTTTCACTGAGTTATAAAGTCCCAGTCTTTATCTTTCCTCTTTCCTTCTGGTGTCCCACATGGTCCCAACTTTCCTCTTTCAACCATATTTATAGTTAGTTTTGTTCAGTGTACTTACATTGCTGTGCCACTATCTTACAAAATTGTTTTCCAAACCTCTCACTCCTGTCTTTTCCTTTCTGTCTGCAGTGCTTCCTTTAGTGTTTCCTGTAGAGCAGGTATCTTGTTCACAAACTCTGTCATTGACTGTTCATCAGAGAATAATTTATACTCTCCCTCATATTTAAAGTACAGTTGTTCTGGATATAGGATTCTTGATTGGTGGTTTTTGTCTTTTATTATATTAAATATATCACCCCACTGCCTTCTTGCCTCTATGGTTTCTATTGAGAAATCTGCACATAGTCTTATCAAGCTTCCTTCATATGTAATGGATCACTTTTCTCTTGCTTCCTTCAGGATTTTCTCTTTATCTTTGACATGTAATAATCTGATTATTAAGTGTCTTGGCATAGACCTATTCAGATCTATTCTGTTTGGAGTATGCTGCACTTCTTGGATCTGTAACTTTATGTCTTTCATAGAGATGGGAAATTTTCATTGATTATTTCCTCTATCATTGCTTCTGCCCCTTTTCCCTTCTATTCTACTTCTGAGACACCCATGAAACATAAATTCCTGCATTTCATTTTGCCTTTAAGTTCCCAGAGATGTTGCTCATATTTTTCCATCCTTTTCTCCATCTGTTCTTTTGTTTGTAGGCTTTCAGTTGCCTTGTTCTCCAGTTCCTGAGTGTTTTCTTCTGCCTCTTGAGGTCTGCTGTTTTATGTTTCCATTGTGTCCTTCATCTCTTGTGTTGTGCCTTTCATTTCCATAGATTCTGACAGTGTTTTTTTTTTGTAAACTTTTGATTTCTACCTTACATATGCCCAGTGTTTTCATTATATGCTTCCTCTCTTTTGCCATATATTCCCTAAAGTTTTTTATTTTATTTAGTATTAGTTGTTTAAATTCCTGTATCTCAGTTGAAGTGTAAGTTTGTTGCTTTGACTGGGCCATAACTTCATTTTTCTTAGTGTCAGGTGTAGTTTTCTGTTTTCTAGGCAACTTGTTACCTTGGTTATCCCAATCAGGTTTTTCTTGATTAGCTTATTCTGGAGGTCATTTTCTGTCTTTTTTTCTAGGGTTTTCTTGTTGATTGACTTTGTTCTCTAACTGTTCTTTGACATTCAGTTCAACTTATTCTAGAGCTCTAGCATAGCTTGTGTGTAACTGATCAGAATAATTCAGCTCTTATTTTTCTGATTCTTGCCTGGCTTATATGGGAGTTTTTGAGATTCTCCTTTTTTGTGCAGTGGTTTCACACTCAGGAAAAACTTTTCTCTCCCCTCTTCCTCCTTAAGTCATGTTTATCAGTAGGGTGTCAGTCTTTCCTGTACAGTCTCTTAATTCTGTGGTTTTCCTGTCATGCTCAGCAGATGGCATTTGTCAGCCCATTGCTACACATAGGCCTAAAGTGGTACTGTGCCTTAAATTCTCAGCAGACCCTCTTCCTGTCAGGGTTGTGGTTGATACAGAGGCTGAGGATTAAATTTGGCTTAACCTTTTTCTGTTTTCCAGCTCCTTGGGTCTGAATTCTCTAAATAACCGCCACTGTCTGTGTTGAGCCTTGCCCCCATCTTTTTGTTGGGGGAGGGAAGGATCTTCTTTTCAGCCCCCTGTTCCTTGCAAACTGGAAAAGTTACATGACTCTTGAGTAGGCACACCTCCACCCCTGTGTGGAGCATGCTTGAGCCAGACTGGGCTCTGCTTTTTTATAGGTTGAAGTGTTGCAAGTTTGAGACAGATTGTTCTCTGCTTTTTTGTTGGTTGAAACTATTGCTGATATCTCAGCCCCTGGGGTCTATACTCTCTGAATGAGAGCCCCCACTCAATCCTCACTTTTCTTGGTGAAGATGCACCCTTTAAGATACTATCTCCTCCACCTGATTAGTTACTTTGTCTCTCCATCAACCCTACTTCCACCTTTGCCTGGAGCAGGACTGAAAAGAGATAATGCCTGCTGATTTTTTCAATTGGCTGCTCAAAAAGAGAGAAAATAGAAGGGGAAAAAGTTGTTCTCAGATTTGATTCATATTGCCCTGGGTTCACCAATCAAGAGCCAAAGTTGGTACTTAGTTCTATGTGCCTCTTGGGGCACAGCCCTTTCCCAGTAACCTGAGCTCAGCCAATTCCAAAAGCATCTGTTTTTTTTTTTTTCTCATGAGCCCTGTCTCTTCCCTGCTGGGAATGGGGCTGATGTAATCCCCCCAGTTTCTTTATTGTTTGCATTGCAGATTTATCTGTGCTCAGAGCTGGTATTCAGCAGACCAAATTTGTTAATCAAATCTGCAACTGGAGCATGATTGAGCTCCCATTCCCTTGCTCCTAGTAAGGAGGGTTTTCTTTCCCACTGTGAAGTGACTATGAGTCAACCTGTCATACCAATTGGGGAGGGACACCATCTTCCACAGTGTAGAAGAATTTACTTACAGTTTTGTGCAGCAATTTGCCACTCTTGGGCCTTCCAGTCATTCCTGGCTGGTGTATGATGTGTGTCTGGTCACTGAAGTCCCCCAAATATTTCCTTCAGACAATTCCCAGCTATTTACTATCTGCCCTGGAGGATGGACTAAATTCTACACCTACCTATGCCATCATCTTCTCCCCTCTTTGCATATATATTTATAATTTTGTCTTTTTATTTAATTGATCACCTGACCATTATATAATGACCTTTTTACCCCTCATAAAGTTTGACTTAAACTATATTTTATTTCATACTAGTATAGCTACCCATCCCTTTTGTGTACTATTTGCATGATATATTTTTCTACATTCTTTCACTTTTAACCTATCCACGTCTTTGAATATGGTAAGTCTGTTGTAAGCAGCATAGAATTGGGCCACACTTTTTATCCATTCTGCCAATCTCTGCCTTTTGACTGGAGTGTTTTGTCTATTTACATTTAAATTCACTACTGATAATGCAGGAATTTCTACTGTCATTTTGATACATGGTCTTTGTAACTCAAATTTTTGTTTGAAAGGTGGGTCTAGTGGTGATAAACTCCCTAGCTTTTGTTAATCTGGGAATGTTTTAATCTATTCCTCATTTGTAAGACAATTCTGCCTGATATAAAATTTTCAGTTCAAAATTGTTTTCTTTTATCACTTTAAGTATTTTTTCCCACTGCCTTCTTGCTTCCATGGTTTCTGATGAGAAATCAGGATTTAATCTTACTGGTACTCCCTTGTACATAATACATTGCTGTTCAATTACACCTTTCAGAATATTCTCCTTGTGCTTTACATTCAACAATTTGGCTATTATGTGTTTGAGTATATTTATCTTCAAGTTTATCCCAAATGAGTTTTGTTGTTTCAGTTTGCTAATGCTTCTGGAATGCAAAACACCAGAAATGAATCAGCTTTTATAAAGTGGGTTTATTTGGCTACAAAGTTACAGTCTTAAGACCATAAAGTGTACAAGGTAAGTCATCAACAATCAGGTACCTTCACTGGAGGATGGCCAATGGTGTCTGGAAAACCTCTGTTAGCTGGGAGGCATGTAGCTGGCATCTGCTCCAAAGTTCTGGTTTCAAAATGGCTTTCTCCCATGGTGTTACCCTCTAGGCTGCCATTCTTCAAAAATGTCACTCTTAGTTGCTCTTGGGGTGTTTATCCTCTCTTAGCTTCTCTGGAGCAAGAGTCTTCTTTCAACAGCCATCTTCAAGCTGTCTCTTATCTGCAGCTACTCTCTCAGCTCCTGTGCATTCTTCAAAGTGTCCCTCTTGGCTGTAGCAAGCTTGCTCCTTCTGTCTGAGCTTATATAGTGTTCTAGTAAGCTAATCAATGCCCAGGCTGAATGGGCAGGGCCACACTTCCATGGAAATTACCGAATCAGAGCTTTCACCCACAGTTGGGTGGGTCACATCTCCATGGAAACACTCAAAGAATTACAATCTAATCAACACTAATACATCTGCCCACACAAGACTGCATCAAAGATAATGGCATTTTGTGGGACATAATACATTCAAACTGGCACACCTTCCAACTTAACAGAGGTTTTCCAGACACCAATGGCCTTTATCCAGTGAAGGTACACTACTGTTGATGCCTTACCTTGGACACTTTATGGCCTTAAGACTGTAACTTTGTAACCAAATAAACCCCCTTTGTAAAAGCCAATCCATTTCTGGTATTTTCCATAACAGGCAGCATTAGCAAACTTTAACAGTGTCTTTTCCTGGGTTTGTGCTGGCCAGTGGCCTTGGAAGTCCCCCTGTTTACAGGAATTTCAATGTCCCCTATTCTCACAATAGATTCTTTCCCTCTTGTGGGTGCTCTATTTTAGGTCTTAAACAGGTCAGCCTTTACCCCAGGCTGCTTGACTTGTTTCTTAGCTGTCCCATGCTACTTTTCCTGGACGGATAATTCTGGTGAGAGTGGGGCAACCTGGAGAGGAATTTCCTAGCTTGGTCTTTTCCAGCTGGAACTAGGCCAAGGACCCAAAATGGGAGTATAGGCTAACTCCACACTGCACTGTAGAATGGATGGGGGATGGGCCAACAAGGATTCCAGGAACTTTTCCTAAGGGTTTTGCAGATTTTTTCTTGGTTTGGCACTTGCACAGTAAATGCAGCCCTTCAGCTGTTTTATCTAATTTTGAGGAAAGGTATTCTCTTTAAGACTTCTCTGCTGCTTTTACCCAAGGGGCTTTGGAATAATGGCCACACTCAGAGTAGGTCCCCCAGTAATCTAAAGTAGCTGATCAAAAACAATGATCAACAATCTGACCACACAGCCCTGGATATAGGGGAACTCTGTATATCCCATCCTGGCACAAAGAAGTTGCACCAGGAGGTGGGGCTGCAGACCCCACTGATACCTGCCAAAGTCTGGGGTGTGGTGAATCATAGGCAATTCACAGACTGTAAAATTCACTGGTGTTTACCACAACTTACCAGTCTCTTCTTCCTCGTCTTCCTTGGATGCTGCACAGGCTTCAGCATTTCAAATAGCTGATTTGGACAGGTCTTGCCAGTAGTCGATCTGGGGGGTGGAATGAATACTGGGGCTTCCTACTCTGCCATCTTCCAACATTCCCTTTGGCTTGTTCTCTGGTTGAGTTCTACATCTGCAGGTGGCTTTTTAAAATGAAATTTTATTAAGATATATTCACACACCGTAAAACCCATCCAAAGTATACAATAAATGGCTCACAGTATCATTTTATAGTTGTGCATTCATCACTGCAATCAATTTTAGGACATTTCCATTACCCCAAAATAATGGAAAATGCAAATCATCCAATATTCCTTCCCCTCCTATCATTGATCCATAGCATAAGTGTGGTACATTTGTTACTGTTAATGAAAGAATATTAAGATACTACTGTTGACTCTAGTCCATAGTTTGCAATAGGCATGTTTTATCCCATAAACCACTCTATTATTCACTCCTTTTCGTGGTTTTGTACATTTGTTCTAGTACATGAAAGACATTTTTTTAAATATTTATACAGTGAATCACAGTCATGATCCACCAGGAGATTTACTGAATTACACAGTTCCAAGGTTTGCAGGTGACTTTTTTCCTTGCAATTTTATTGAGATATAGTCATATACCACATAATCATCCAAAGTGTACAATCAGTTCTTCACAATATCACCATATACTTGTGCATTCATTACTAAAAGCAATTTTTGAACATTTTCATTATTCCAAAAAAGTAATAATAATAAAAATAATGAAAATAAAAGTTAAAAAGAACACTCAAAACAACCCAACTCCGCATCCCTCCTATTATTCATTTACTTTTTTGTCCTCATTTTTCTGCTTGTCTGTCTATACACTGGATAAAGTGAGTGTGAGCCACAAGATTTTCACAATCACATAGCCACACTGTACAAGTTATATGGTTATACAATAATCATCAATAAAAAGGCTACAGGATTGCAGTTCAACAATTTGAGGTATTTCTTTATACCTATTCTAATACACTAAAAACTAAAAAGGGCTATCCATATAATACATAAAAATAACTTAGCTTTTATGATTTCTTTAAAGTTTCCTTGTGGAGTGGAGGGACTTGTAAAATGCAAGCATGGAATACATCTGGATTTCATGACTAAATGTATATGTGAAAATTTAGTTGGTTGACTAATACATAAAGAACATTTTCTTCATTTGCTCTAACCAGAGATTCTTGTTTTAATTAATTAGTTAATTATTTTTTGACATGCTCCAATTCTGCTTGAACAAATTGTGTTTTTAGAGATTAGGACACAGGGAGGTAACTCAAAATTCAGTCACTTGATGACTTTTGTCTTTTTGGCCCATAACTTAGATCTAGTGTTCCAGAATAGTCACCCTGTGCCCTGACATACTATACTCTGTGAACCCAAAGCAAAATACAGCAGTGATATTTTTATAGGGAATTTGTGCTTTGAGGCAGTAGACTGTATTTGAATCCTCCCATGAGTTAACTAAAAATAAATCAGAGAAAATGTGTTGAAACCATGAAATACCATTTTTACTTTAACTCCTTTCCCTTACATTTGTATTTGCCCTTGTCTGTCAGTCTGAAATGATATGGGCAGCTTTTTAACTCAGTCATTATGCATATGGTTTTTTGTGAATTTATTCCATTTATTATATTTGTTATATTTAGGTTCAGAAGTTCATGCTGCTTTGAACTAGGTGATATGATTACCAGTGTGCAACTTCCAATAAACAATTTCCAAAGGAAAGGAATATTTGAATATTCTCTAGTAATCATAACATTGCTAATTTAAATGTAGAATTACATTAATGTATTATTTATTTTGGTGTGATGTTCCTTACTAATTTCTGAAACTTTTGTCCATACAACTGTTCTCTAATACATTGATCAATATATTTAGAGGAACCATAGGTCAAATTGGCTTCTATGTTGAATTTAGGCTGCTATTAATATGAGTTCCATTTGTTTCTAAATATAGCAAGTACATGTTATATAAATCATGCTCATAATGATATAAGACTGAAGTTCCCTTTTAATAATTACCATTGCATTTTAATTGTTCATGATTACTTTAATTCATATTCAATGGTGATATTAAATAAGACTGCATTATGAAATTATGAAAATTTCCTCCATTCCATTGGCAAAACCTTGATTATACTATGACACCCATTGCTGTCCATAAGAAAGTGATGTCCTCCTTGCTGTTCTTAGGTTTCTAAGGTGGCTTTGAATGGTTTTATTTCATTAAGTGCAGAAAGTGTAATTCTCCATTAGCCCAGCTGTACATAAATGCACATAAATACCAACATGTATGCATATAAGCATATGCTATACTCAGAAATGTTGAATTTAAGAATATTAGTGAAATTTGCATTTCAAAGATTAAGTATACCTGGAGATAAATCCTGAATTTAACTTGTATTTCTAGCAATATTAACTTTTAAAGTGATGAGTTCATGGATCTTTTATTGTGGAAAATCTAGATTTGCCTCAAAATGAAGTAGAATTTTGTAAATTAAATTTGCTGCAAAATTTAGCAAAGGTTTCTGGAAATCCAATTCAAAATGTGTTGCTCTGTTATAATCAGTTATGAATTTTTTGAAGTTCATTTGAAGATGGTTAGGGAAATGTGTTGTAGGTGTGAAATTATGATATTTACTGTGCTTAGTGTTTTTATAGATTCACATGAGGCAAATGTTCCAATCAGTTTGAGTATAGCAGAATTGAGGTTAGAAAAAAAAGGAATTTGAGTACTCAAACATACCTGGAGGACAGGTTGAGTTCTTTGTTTTAATTAAAACAAGAATTAATGCAAAATAGATCTTTAAGCAGCTTTGTGGAATATATTCACATAGGATACAATCCATCCAAAATGTATAATCCATGGCTTGCTGTACATTCAGAGAGTGACATATTCATCACCACAATCCATTTTAGAACATTTTCATTAGTCCAAAAAGAAAAAATGTCCATACCTTTATACCTCCTTATTATTGAAACTTAGAATTCGTGTGGTACCTATGTTACAACCAATGGAAAGAAAATTAAAATATTATGGCTAACTATAGTCCATAGTTTTCATTAGGTGTACTTTTCCCATCTACCACCCTATTGTTAACACCTTGTAATAATGACTTATGTTTGTTCTAATTCATGAAAGAACATCTTATATTTGTACTATTAACCTCAGTCATCATACACAACAAGGTTCACAGTGTTATATGGCCCTATGTTTTTTCCTCTAGCTTTCCTTCTAGTCGCTTGCATGACCTTAATCTTCCCCTTTCAACCACAATTATGTGCATAATTCAGTGCTGTTAATTACACTCACAATAAGGTGTTACCATCACCTCTATACATCTCCAAACATTTACAATCAACCTAATTAAAAATTCCGCACAAATTTAGCATCAGCTTCCCCTTCTCTACACTCATTCTGTCTCCTGGTAACCTATATTCTAGATGTTAACTCTTTGAATTTGCTTATTAGATAATATTAATGAGATCATACCATAATTTGTTCTTTTGTGTCTGGCTTATTTCACTCAACATAATGCCTTCAAGGTTCATCCATGTCATCTAATGCATCAGGACTTCATTCTTTCTTACAGATGAGTAATAGTCCATCATTATAAATACATAGAATTTTGTTTATCCATTCATTAGTTGATGGGCACTTGGGTTGCTTCTATCTTTTGGCCACTGTGAACATCAGTGTGAAAATGTCTGTTCATGTTTCTCTTTAAGTTCTTCTGGGTATATACCTAGAAGTGGGATTGGTGAATCCTATGGCAATTCTATAATTAGCTTCATGAGGAACTGTGAAACTGTGTTCCACAGTGGCTGCAGCATTTTACATCCCACCAGCGGGGAATGAGCATTCTTATTTCTCCACATTGTCTTCAGCACCTGCAGTTTTTCTGTTTTTAATAGTGGCCATTCAAGTAGGTGTGAAATGATATCTCTATTGTGGTTTTGGTTTGCATTTCCCTAATAGCTAATGATGTTGAGCATCTTTTCATGTATGTTTTAGCCATTTGGAGTTCCTCTTTGGTGAAATGTCTATTCAAGTCTTATGCCCATTTTTAAATTGGGTTGCATTTTATTGGTGAGTTGTAGGATTGCTTTATATATTTTGGATGTTAAAGACATCAGATATATGGTTTCCAAATATTTTCTCCCATCAAGGAGGCTGACTTTTCACTTTCTTGGCAAAGTTCTTTGAGGCACAGAAGTATTTAATTTTGAGGTGGTCCCATTTATCTACCATTTTTCTTTCATTGCTTGTGCTTTCAAGGTAAAATCAAAGAAACCATTGCCTACCATGAGATCTTGAAATTGCTTCCCTAAATTTTCTTCCAGGAATTTGTGGTTCAGGCTGTTATATATAGATCTTTGATCACTTTTGAGTTAATTTTCATATAAGGTGTGAGATAGGGGTCCTCTTCCATTCTTTTGCATATGGATATCCATTTCCCTCAGCATCATTTTTTTAAACAGAGTGTTCTCTCCCAGTTGTGTGGACTTGGAAGCCTTGTCAAAAATCAATTGACTAGAGATGTGAGGGTCTATTTCTGAACTCTTAATTTAATTCCAGTGGTCAATATATGTACCTTTATGCCAGCACCATGCTGCTGTTTTTACCATTGTAGCTTTGTAATATGCTTTCAAGTCAGGAAGTGTGAGTGCTACAACTTCTTTTTTTCTTTTTCAAGAGGTTTTTCACTATTCTGGGCTGCTTACCCTTCCAAATAAATTTGATAATTGGATTTTCCATTTATGCAATGGAATTTTGATTGAAATTGCATTGACTCTGTAAATCAATTTTGGTGAATTGTCATCTTAATGATATTTAATCTTACAACACATGAACACAGAATATCCTTCCTTTTATTTAGGTCTTTGATTTCCTTTAGCAGTGTTTTAGTAGTTTTCTCTGTACAAGTTCTTTACACACTTGGCTGAATTTATTCCTAGATATTTGATTCTTTTAGTTGCTATTGTAAATGAATTTTTTTCTTGACTTCCTCCCCATACAGTTCATTACTAGTGAATAGAAACACTTCTGATTTTTGCATGTTAATCTGTATCCCACCACTTTGCTGAAATTATTTATTAACTCTAGTAACTTTGGTGTAGACTTTTTTGGGACCTTCTATATGTAGGGTCATATCCTCTGAAGATAATGAAAATTTTACTTATTTCCTTAAAATTCTGATGGCTTTCTATTACTTTTCCTGCCAAGCTTCTCTAACAAGAATATCTAGCACAATATTGAATGACATTTGTGGCAGTAGGCATCCTATTCTTGTTCCAGATAGTAAAAGGAAAGCCTTCAGTCTTTCAGCATTGAGTATGATATTTGCTGTGGGTTTTTCATATATGTACTTTATCATGTGGAGGAAGTTTCCTTCTATTAATATCTTTCAAAATTTTATAAAGAAAAGATGCTTGATTTGTCAAATGCATTTTTTGCATCTATCAGGATGATCATATGATTTTCCTCTGATTTGTTATGGTGGTGTATTACATTAATTGATTTTCTGGTGTTGAACCTCCCTTGCATACCTGGGATAAAACCCACAAGGTCATGTCCATAATTCTTTTAATGTGCTGTTGGATTTGATTTGCAAGTGTTTTGTTAATTTTTGCATCTATATTCATTAGAGAAACTGGTCTGTAATTTCTTTTTGTGATTTATTTTTCTGGCTGTGGTATTAGGGAGATGTTGGCCTCATAGAAAGAAATAAGTAGTGTTCCCTCCTCTTAAATTTTTTGAGGAGTTTGAGCAAAATGGGTATCAATTCTTGGAATGATTGGTAGAATTCACTTGTGTAGCCATCTAGTCCTGGCCATTTTTGTTGATAGGTTTTTGAGGACCGCTTTAATCTCTGTATTTGTAATGGGTCTGTTGAGGTATTCTATTTATTCTTGAGTCAATGTAGGTTGTTTCTAGGTATCTGTCCATTACATATAAGTTGTCTACATTTTTGACAAACAGATGTTCATAGTTTCATCTTATGATCCTTTTTATTTCTGTGAAGTTAGTAGTAATGCCCCCATCTCCTGTCTGATTTAATTTATTTGCATCTTCTTTCTTTTTTCTTTGTCAGTCTTGCTAAGAGATTGTCAACTTTATTTATCCTCTCAAATCCCAACTTTTGTTTCTGTTGATTCTCTTTATTGCTCTTTCATTGTCAATTTAATTATTTTACTCTATTTTTATTATTTATTTCCTTCTGCTTGTTTTGGGAGTAGTTTGCTGTTCTTTTTCTGGTTCCTCCAGGTGTGCAGTTAGGTCTTTCATTTTTGCTTTCTTCTTTTTTAATGTATGCACTTAGGGCTATAAATTTCCCTCTCAGCACTGCTTTTGCTACATTCCATAAATTTGATATGCTGTATTCTCATTGTCTTTCTTCTCCAGATATTTACTCATTTCTCTTCCAATTTCTTCTTTTACTGACTGATTGCTTATGAGTGTGTTGTTTAACCACCATATATTTGTGAACTTTCCAGTTCTCCACCTTTTACTCACTTTATTCCATTATGATCAGAGAGAGTGGTTTGTATAATTTCAATCCTTTTGTATTTATTGAGACTTGTTTTGTGACCCATCATGTGCTCTACCCAGTAGAATGATCCACAGGCATTTGAGAAGAATGTGTATTCCTGCTGTTTGCAGTTCAATGTTTTGTGCATGTCTGTTAGGTCTATTTCATTTATCATATTATTCAAGTTCTCTGTTCCATTATTGATCCTCTCTCTAGATTTTCTATCTTTGAAGAGAGTGGTGTGTTGATGTCTCCAACTATTAATGATGAAACACATATTTATCCCTTCATTTTTTCTAGTGTTTTCCTTATGTATTTTGTTTCACCATGGTTAGAGTATAAATATTTGTGATTGTTATTTCTTTTTGGTGGATTGTTCTTTTATTCATATACAGTATCTTTTGTTGTTTCTCATAACACATTTGCATTTAAAGTCTATTTTTTTCCTATATTATTCTAGCTACCCCAGCTCTTTTTTGGTTACTGGTCACATAAAATATCTTTTTCCAAACTTTCACTTTTAACCTATTTATGGCTTTGGGTTTAAATTGAGACTCTTGTAGACAGCATATATATGTACTATACTTTGTTATCCATTCTTTTAATCTGTGTTTTTTGGTTAGGGTGTATAAACCATTAACAATCAATATTATTACTGTATAGGCATTAGTTACTTCAAGCATTATTTCCTTTGTCTTTTATATGCCATGTCTTTTTTGCCTCTCTTTTTTAACTTTTAGTTACCCTTACTGATAATCTTCATTTATGCACTCTCCTCCAAACATCTATCTCCTGTCTTTTCCTTTCAGCCTTCAGAACTCCCTTTTGTATTTTCTGTAATTGAAGTCTTTTATTGACAAACTCTCCCTGTTTCTGTTTATCTGTGAAAATTTTAAACTTTCCCCCACTTTTGAAGGCCAGTTTTGGTGGAAAAAAAATTTGGGATGGTGTTTTTCCTCTTTCAGGATCTTAAATATAAGACCACTGTTATATATTTACTATATAACACATATATAATATATATAACATATATAATAATATATATGTTGATATATAGCATATATGTTAATATACCATATATACATACATATGTATATATGTATGTATATACACGCTGTTGAGTAGTATATAAGGATCCAAAAGACATTTCAATCCTTTGACCCATAAATCACATATAGAAATTCATGCTCAAGTAATAACCAGGAATAAACACCCATGTTTATGCACAGGAATATTAAGCACACTATTTATAAGAGCAACAAAAGGAAAAAAGGTCCGAATGTCTCACTGTAGGAAAATAGATCTATATGCTGAGATATGTTCACACAGATTAGTCAAATTTTAAATTTCACCTTTTCAAAGAATATTTACTACATGGTGAAACATGCGTTATGTAAAATAAATAGCAGAATTCATAGGCATGTGCAGAATGAGCACTGTTTTTAATGCACACACACACACACATGCACCAGAAAACATAGGCAAAAATTTGAATCATGATATCTTTGGGTGGGGAAGCATGAGTAATATTGCTATTTTTGTTACTCATTTTCCCTGCATTTTTAAAATTTTCTAGAATGTAATGACAATACTTTATAATTAAAAGAAATGTTTTCTTTTTATGATATCACTTTATTCACATGGAATATTGGTAGAGTATATTTCTTTACCCAGCCTAGCAAGGAATTTCTAAATGGCTAGAGCAAATAAAAAAGAACAATCCTCTGAATATAGATGATGATATTTCCCACTGACCTGTTTTTTAAAAATTAATTCAGCTGTAATATGCACTTTGACCTCCTTGGGTGAAAAAACTTAAATTTAAAATATCACTTTTGTTAACATCCAAAACTACTTCTTTCAATTTTCATGGGGAAATAATCTCTAAACTGTGTACTTTGTGGCTATGTTACCTTTGTATTTGTAAATAGAATCCTTTATTTATTATAATACATAAAAATTTTGAATCGAAGGTATTCACTGCCTTCCACTTATGAATTTACTACAAATTTTGCAGTATTCAGCCTGAAAAGGTTAAGGTAGAGGTAAAATATAATTGAAATATATAAAATCATAGAATATATGAATAGATTGATTGTGAATGGCACAACAAATCCCAGAATACCACATTGGTGGATACTTTATACAGCTTAAAATTACTGTATACAACAAAATAAAAATGGATCAAAAGAAAAGAAGTGATAACTTGGAAAGTGATACATACTAAATATAGTAAATTGGATAAATAAATGTTTAGATTAATTCAGAGATGTTTGACTTGTATAAATATGGGAAAGTGGATATATTTTGGGCATGTTAACACTTTTTTTATGATAAGTTCCATTTTAATAATTTGCATTTCTGTTTTAATATCCTAGGCTTCTCAAAGGAAATACCATGAAATAGATCAGGTTTAAACAATGGGAATTTATTAGTTTACAGTTTTAAGGACAAGAAAGTGTCCAAATCAAGACATCATCAAGGTGATGCTTTCTTCCCAAAGATCAGCTGTCACCAAGCCTTAGCTCCTTTGCCACATGGCAAGGCACATGGCAGCATCTGCTGGTCTCTCCCTTCTCTTCTGGGTTTTGTTGATTTAAGTTTCTTGCTTCTGTGGCTTTCTCTCTCTTTCTCTCTATTCATTCCATTTATAAAGGACTCCAGTAATAGGATTAAGACCCATCCTGAATGAGATGGATCACACATTAACTGAAGTAGCCTCATCAAAAGGTCCTGCCTATAATGGTTTTATATCCACAGGAATGGATTGGATTTAAGAACATATTTTTCTAGGGTACATAGAGCTTCAAGCCACCACAACTTCTATCTTGTTTATATCTATAAATCATTGTCTCATTTACTAATACTGTGGTTTTAAACTTTGCAAGTGAAAGGCTTGTATCTCTCACTGATCCGTATATCACCTGAAGTGTCTATTACAGTGCCCGTATATTGGAATAGCAATTAATACATTGAATTGACTTGAACAATCTTCTCTTCCAGGAAACAGCCACTAAGCTGGTTTGAACATTGGTAGTTCCCACAGAAGGTTATCTCAGGAGACAAGACAGCAAATCTATTTGAATTCAAGATTTTCCACTAGGAAATAAGTGCAAAACTATGTGGCACTTGTCCACAAGAAAAAAAAGAAACATTATATTTATAACATAATATTAATATAAATGAAGTGTATAAAAGAGATATTTCTTCCATACCTTTTGCTTGTGGCAATTTTACAATAACATCCACATCCTCAACTACACTCAGAACAATTGAAACAACAGACTCAAGTATAAGTGTTTTGGGTGATTTTCTTTTTTAAATGTAGATACATTGAGGATGGTACATTACACTAACTACATTTCTATACACAGTGTATGAATCAGCAAGATTCAGAAGTCCTTTACATTAGAAAGTACAATGTAAGTTTCATGTGCACACTTCCTCAGGGAGCCCCCTTTGCACATGTATTTATGATCTGACCAGGAAGCTAGGAAACATAAAGAAACTGGGACTAACTGTTCATTAGAGAAGATGTAGAACAATGCCAAGATGGGCCATACACCTGCAGAGGCTGGAGGACAAAAAAAGCCTCAATAAACTCATAAAGCATCACTTAGAAAATCTAATTTTGAAGATATCTCTTTAGGAAATATTCATCTCAAATAAGTCCAGTTTCATTTCATGCCAGTAGATTTCATTCTCCAAAACTGCAATGGGAGAAAATAGATTGTCAGAAAATCTGAGACTTGACTACTGATGATTTTTAGTACAGTCTGAAGAAATGCAGATTTTGAGATAAAGGGAAAATATTAATCTTCTTGGTATCTACTCCCAGTGATTTGGGTGTTATGAACCTGGGGCTCCAAATTTCAGATAAAGGGCACTTTTCCAGATCTGGGGAAGAACTGTGTAACAGTTATCTAATGATGATGATGTTGATGATGATGATAGTGATTCTGGTGATAACACTTTGGTAGTGCTTTAGCACTTGTAAAGCATTTTCACGTGTATGGTCTTTTTATATCTCACTACATACCTAAAAGGTACTGTTTCAATTTGCTAATGCTGCCCTTATGCAAAATACCAGAAATTGGGTTTTATAAAGGGTGTTTATTTCATTACAAAGTTACAGTCTTAAGGCCATAAAGTGTCCAAGGTAAGGCATCAACAAAGGGTACCTTTACTGGAGAAAGGCCATTGACATCTGGAAAACCTCTGTTAGCTGAGAAGGCACATGGCTGGCATCTGCTTGCTCCCCAGTTGCATTTGAAAATGACATCCTCAAAAGTGTTGCTCTTGGGGTGTTTGTCCTCTCTTAGCTTCTCTGGAGCAAAAGTCTGCTTTCAAGAGCCATCCTCAAACTGTCTCTCTTCTGCAGCCAGCATCTGGGCCAGTGTGGCTCTTTTTAAAGTACTCCAGTG
Source organism: Choloepus didactylus (assembly GCF_015220235.1). Taxonomy (NCBI): domain Eukaryota; kingdom Metazoa; phylum Chordata; class Mammalia; order Pilosa; family Megalonychidae; genus Choloepus; species Choloepus didactylus. The sequence goes on along the minus strand of NC_051334.1, from coordinate 104,704,551 downwards.
ATCCAATTAAGACCCTCCCTGAATTGGTGGAGTGACACCTCTATGGAAATAATCCAATGAAAAGTCTTGCCCACAGTTGATTGAGTCATATCTCCATGAAAACACTCAATCAAAGATTCCAATCTAATCAACACTAATACATTTGCCCCCACAAGATTTCATTAAAGAATATGGCTTTTTCAGGGGGACACAATATATACAAACCAGCACAGGTACTTATGAAAAATGAATGGCCCATACTTTAGATGAGTACACATGATTTCCAGAGCTAGCCAATGATGTTGCCTAAGCTAACAAAGGAGTTTAAACCTTTGCCTCTTAAATTTAAATCCAGAAAGCACGGAGAGGATGGTGGTGTAGGGAGCTTCAGGTCTCAATCCTTCCATGAAAACACAACTAATAAACTGGTGGGTATTTTCTGTAACAGCTACCTTGAAACTCCAGAGGCCAGAACACTATACAGAATCCAAGGAAGAGGTGGAGGAAGAGGATGATAAATTAGGGTAAACAGGGCAGTTACTGATTCCCATCCCCCACATTTTTTAAAATACAATTTTATTGAAATATATTCACACACCATACAAACTATGTGAGGTATGCAGTCACTGGCTCACAGTGTCATCACATTGTTGGGCGTACATCCTCATGATCAGTTTTATAAAATTTTCATTACCCTAGGAATTGTTCTGGCCCATTGCTGATCATGGCTTTTGATTAGCAAATTCAGATCACTGGATCCTTAATTTGAGGGTAGCAATTCTTTCAACTCATCCCAGACAAAGTTGGTTGCAACCATTGTTTCAACCTTACTCTGGAAAAAGGCAGTGGAAGCCATTGGTTCAACCCTCCACACAGAGTGGTGGAGGCAGTGGTGATTGAAAGATGTAATGCTTTCTCTTGGCTGTGAGGGACAGTAAGCTGAAAGGCTGCATTTTCTGGGGAGGCCAGAAATCTCAACTTGGGGAGATATCAGAGAAATTTTTGGTGTGCTTTCTGATCACCTCCCCAAGCCACTTTGGAGCCAGTCTGTGCCCCAACTGTGGGTCCTTGGCCCTGTTTTAGATGGGAAAATCTGACATGGAAAGATCATCTCCAAGATGACTCTCCTCCCAGAATATGCCCTCCAGACAAAACTGTGTAGGAATAAAGGAGTGTAAATATCTATAGAGGCAGTCTGAGGCAAAGGCCTGCCAGAAAGGGAGGTCTGTTCTTGTGAAACAAAGGAGACAACCTAACTTCTGTAAACAGGGGAACCCCACAACAAGCAAAAGCTCAGGACAAGACAGAGTTCCAGAAAGACAGGGCAGCTTTTCCCTTAGTGAGACCTTCCTGATAGGAGGGGTGAAGCTCTAGAAAATCTCTTTTAACCAGCTGGTTACAACACCAAGGAAAAGATATCCCAAGAAGTAAATCCCAGAGTTAGCAGTTTGAAATATTAAAATGTACAGAATGCAGCAAAAGAGTACAAGACAAAGAAAGAAACAGGAAATGATGGCTCTTCCAAAGGAAGAGGGTAAAAATACAGAAAACACCAATGAAGAAGACAAGAATGTTAATATACTGAAAATAGCCTTTAATAAAATGATCTTAAAAACGCTCAAGCAGATGAAGAAAAGTGCAGAGAAAGAAGAAAAGGATATCTGGAAAACAATAAATGAATAATATGAGAGTTTAAGTAAAGAAAAAAATTTTTACGAAACCAAATAGAACTACTGCAGTTGAAGACAACAAAAACTGAAATATTCCCAGGAGGGTTTCATCATCAGATTGGAGATGGCAGAAGAAAGAATGGGTGAACTAGAAAAGAAAAAAAGGGTGAATTTGAAATGAGTCAGGCTGAGGAATAGAAAGAAAAAAAGAAATATTAAAAGCAAAAATAGTCCAAGAGAGCTATGCAACACCATCAAGCACACCAATATATGCATTATTGGAGTCCCAGGAGGATAAGAAATAGAGAAAGGGGCAGAAGAAATAGTCCAAGAAATAATGACAGAGAACTTCCCAACTTAGCAAAAGACATGAATATGCACACTGTGCCAGTTTGGATGTATTATGTCCCCCAAAATGCCATGTTCTTTAATGCAATCTTGTGGCAGCAGACATATTAGTGTTGATTAGGATGGAAACTTTTGATTGATTATTTCCATGGAGATATGACTCAATCAACTGTAGGTGGAACATTTGATTGGATTTTTTCAATGGAAATATGGACCCTGCCCATTTGGAGTGGGTCTTGATTTAATCACTAGAGTACTATAAAAGAGCTCACAAACAGAAGGACCTAAGAGCAGATGAGAGTGACATTTTGAAGAGCATCTGAGAATGACATTTTTGAGATGGCCATTGAAAGCAGAATTTTGCTAACACTTTGGAGATTCTAGCCCAGTGTTTGCTCCAGAGAAGCTAAAAGAGGACAAAATGCCCCAAGAGCAACATTTTGAAGAATGCACAGGAGCCAAAAGAGGAGCTGGAACACAACCCAGGATCAACAGATGCCAGCCACTTGCTTTCCCAGCTAACAGAGGTTTTCTGGATGCCATTTGCCTTCCTTCAGTGAAGGTATACTCATGTTGATGCCTTAATTTGGACATTTTCATGTCATTCAGACTGTAAATTTGTAACCAAATAAACCCCCTTTATAAATGCCAATACATTTCCAGTATTTTGCATAATGGCAACATTAGCAAACTGGAACAGATTTCGGTACTAGAAGTGGGGTGCTGCTGAGCTTGCAAATACCAAACATTTTGGAACAGCTTTTTAAATGGATAAGGGGAAAATTCTGGAGGAATTGTGAGGAGCTTAATAGAAAAGGCCTGGATAGCTTTGAAGGGACCATTGGTAGAAATACAGATTCTAAAGTTAGCTCTGATGGAGCCTTGAAGAGAAAAGTTAAATGTGTCATTGCAAACTGTTAGGAAAGTGATTCTTGTTTTAAAGTGGCAGACAATTTGTCAATATGGTGTCCTGGTATCAGATGGAAGGCAGAATTTGAAAGCTACAACCTGGAGTACATAGCTGAGGAGACCTCCAGACTATGTGTGGAGGATGTAGCCTCATTTCTCCCTGCAGCTTATAGTAAAATGTGACAGGACAGAGATAAGTGGAGAAATGAACTCTTGGGTACAAAGAAAACAGAAACTGATAGTTTGGAAAATTCTGGGATTCCAGAAAGTGAGACCCCAGAGGCTACAGTCCCATGTGAAGATTTAACCAAATATTGAACTTGACAACAATTTGAATACAAGCCAGGATTGGAGATGGGGGTATCCAGAAAGGATTTGTGGAAAGTCCTATTGTTTGATGGTTTTGACCCCTGTAAACTGCATGCCAAGCCTACAAAATTTTTGTGAGATCTGTATAGACAAAACCACTGCTGGTCTGGACTGGAAGGGATGGAGAAGGGACAAATTGAAGGAAAAATTTCTTCAAGGACAGAACCATGGAAATTGATGTCTGGAGGCAAGAAATCTCAGGCAAGAAGTGCTGAGCAACCCATGTACATGGAAAGGGTAAGTTTGCCTTAGAGGCAGAGGATGGGCCTTCTCTCTCAATGCTCAGGAAGAGTGCTGCTGCCCCAGGACTCAGAGAGATTGGAGCCCATTCCCTGGGGATTGGGGAGAGCCTGGCCACCACTCCACTGTTCAGAAAGGGGAGAGCCTTTGTCCTGGAGAGTCAGAGTCCGTGTTTGAGGAAGATGGGGCTGAGAAAATGGTGGTCTCCCCAATGCATGGATATGTTGGAGCACTCACCCCAGTGTTTGGAGAGAAAATGGCTGCTGTGTAAGCCTTTGGAAAGGGTTGGACTCCTGCTCTCTCCAGCTCTGAGGATAAAATGTCATTCAATGAATGACTCTCAGACTTTGAAATTCAATGAAGTACGCCTTGTAGGTTTTAGAAACTGTTTTGGTTATGGGAACATTTAACCTATGACTGTCCCTCCTTTGCATATTGGAAGCAGATAACTTGTTCTAAATTTCTCAGGTCCACAGCTAGAGGGGGATTTTACCACAGGACAGACCATGACTGAAACTGATTTTGATAAGATCTTGTACTTACCCATTGTTACTGAAATTATTTAAGTGTAATATTGTGATGGGATGAAATGTATTTTTGTATTTGGAAAGAATATGTTTTTTGGGCATCCAGGGGTTGGAATATTCTGGTTTGTATATATTATGACCCCCATATTTTTTAATGCACTCTTGTGGGGGCAGATTGGTAAATCTTTCTGATTAGGGTTTAACGTCTTGAGTGTTTCCATGGAGATGTGACTCATCCAAATGTTGGTAATAACTTTGATTAGATTATTTCCATGGAGGTGTTACCCCACACATTCATTGTGGGTCTTAATTAAATCACTGTATCCCTATAAGAGCTCAGAAAGAAGGAGCTCAGTGCTGCAGCTGAGAGAGACATTTTAGGAGAAGGCTGTTTAAAGCTGGTGCTTGGATATGTGGGAGGATGTTTGGAGATGTTAAATTAAGGGATACTAGCTGAGAGTGTGCTCCAGAGAAACTAAGAGAGGACCTCCAGACAGTTAGATGCACAGGAGCTGAGCCGACTAAGAGAGAAAAACCCAGAGACATTTTGGAGAACACCATTTTGAAACAATCTGGGAAGAGCAGATTCCAGTCACATGCCTTTCCAGCTGACAGAGGTGTTCTGGACATCATCAGCCATTCTTCAGTGAAGGTATCTTCTTGTTGATGTCTTATTTTGGACACTTTTATGGCCTTAGAACAGTAAATTTGTAACTGAATAAATCCCTTTTATAAAATCCAATCCATTTCTTGTATTTTGCAAAATGGCAGCACTAGCAAAGCAAAACACCAGCCAAGAATTTTATATCTGGGGAAACTTTCTTTCAAAAATGAGGGAGATGACTGACATCAGTGAGAGAAACTATTTGGAGAACACATATCTGATTAGGGTTTGATATCCATATATAAAGAAATCCTATAACTCAACAATAAAAATACAAAGAACCTGAATTAAAAAGTGGGAAAAGACATGACTATTTTTTCCAGATGAAATACAGATGGCTAAAAAATACATGAAAAGATGCTCAGCCTCACTAGCTATTAGGGAAATGCAAATCAAAACTACCATGAGATATCATCTCACACCTACTAGAATGTCCACTATTAAACAAATGGGGGACTACAAATGTTGAAGGGGAAACAGAGAAAATGGAACAGTTAATCACTGCTGGTGGAAATGTAAAACAGCATAGCCTCTGTGGAGGATGGTTTTCAGTTCCTCAGGAAGTTAAGCATACAGTTACCTTATGCTCCAGCTCAACTCAAGTGTAAGACCAAAGAATACACCAAGCAAAAAGTTACCTATGAGTTTTAATTAGGTACTTATATACAGGAGGATTTTTCTCAGTGGTGGCTGGCTAGGAAATGGAAGTCAGTGATCCACACAAACAAGTTGAACAGGAGTGCCTTATATAAATCAGCAAAGCCTCACTAGATTTGATTATTGTGATGGTTAGGTTCATGTGTCAATTTGTCCAGGTGATGGTACCCAGGTGTTCAGTCAAGCAAGCACTGGGTTAACCATAACTGCAAGGACATTTGTGGCTGGTTAATAAACCAGAAGACTGGTTTATTAAATCATCAGTCAAATGACAGCATCTGTAACTGATTACATCAGTGAAGGGCATGTCTTCCACAATGAGAGAATCCAATCAGTTGAAGATTTTTAGTTGAGACAGAGAGAGGACCTTCGCTTCTTCTTTTGTTAACCAGTGAAGTGTTTCCTGAGGAGTTCAACAGAGTTGACAGTTCATTTCCTGAGGAATTCATTGAACATCTTCATTGGAGTTGCCAGTTTGCTGCCTGCCGCATGGAATTTGGACCTTTGCATATCCACGGTTGCCTGAGACACTTATAAAATCTTATATTTATAGATATCTATTGTTGATTCTGTTTCCCCAGGGAACCATAGCTAATAAAACTTGGTACTGGGAGTGGTTCTTGAAAAACAGAATCTTAAAACAGGCTTTTACAATTGGTTTTCTACTGATTAGATTCAACAGCACTAATGACTCCATTTCCAATAATCAAGATGACACTAAGAGTCCAAGGCATGAATTGGCAATGGAGATATACAAAATATCACCATTTGATTCTCCTAATCATACTCTTGTATGAAGCAAGTCTCTGAGTGACAGTGTTTTTGACACCCTAAGAGAGTCTTGCAGAGGTAAGAGGTATAATGATGTTGGCTGGTTGCTCTTAGATGTGCTGGATAAAGTTATAAGAGAAAGGGATGAGCTAAAGGCTTCAAATTTAAAACTTAAGTGCCATATGTTAGATTAAAAGTATCTATGTGTGCCCTGAAAGAAAATTTTATTTCCTGTGGCTGCAGACTTTAGACTTCTGAAAATCAGACCAAGTGTCTCACAGTGTGAGTAGCAGATTTACAATGTAAACTAAAATCTCAACCTCAAAGGGTGTCTGCAGTTAAAATGAAGGCATTGATTGGAAAAGAACGTGGTCCTGAAACTTGGGATGGGGACATATTGATTGATAATAATGGCAGTGAGGACATTGGAAACCTGAATTCTACTGAGTTTTTTTATAGATATATCTGTAGTGGTCTGTCCTGAGGTAACAGCTTCCCAACCTCCAGTCTGCACTGAGGAGCCTGCCACCCAACCTCCATTGAAAGAGATTAACCATTTAGTGCCTACTAAACCTGTATTCACCTCCAATGAGGGAACAGCCCTCACCCCTCTGTCTGGAGAGATTAATCCTGTTTTATGAGATGAAAATGCAACAGAATGCCCTGAGGTAAATGGCTTGAGGGATACTTCTAATTCTTTTCATGACCCACCCCCTTTAGCTTCAAGACGTATAACTGAACTAAAGTCCCAATAGGCCTGGAAAGGTGAGGTACAAAGTGTGAGCCATGAGGAAGAATGCTATACTCCAAAAGAACTGCAAGCATTTTCCAAATTATACAGACAGAAATCAGGGGAATATGTGTGGGAATGGACATTAAGGGTGTGGGATAATGGTGGAGGAAATATAAAGTTGGATCAAGCTGAATTTACTGATATGGGCTCACTAAGCAGATATTCTGCATTCAATGTTGTAGTTCAAGAGGTTAGAAATGGCATTACAAGTTTGTTTGTGTGGTTGGCTGAAATGTGTATCAAAAGGTGGCTGACATTACCTGAGATTGAAATGCCAGAACTGCCCTGGTATAATGCAGAGGAGGGGATTCAAAGGCTTAGAGAGACTGGAATGATAGAGAGGATTTATCATGGAAGAGCTGCTCTCACACCCCTGGAATATCCAGAGAACACACCTTTTACCAGGACTGTGAGGAATAAATTTGTGAGATTAGCTTCATCATTCCTGAAGAGCTCTGGAGTTGCCCTTCTATGCAGGTCAGATATTACGGTGGGAACTGCTGTCACCTGAACTGGAATCCTTAAACACAGTGGGGATAATAGAATCCCAAGTCAGCAGAAGCCACATGGCAGCAGTTAATCATCAAAGACAAGGTGGGCCTGTCTACCATAATGGAAAACAGGCTCAAGGCAGCAGTCAAAATAATCTGACTCCCAGAGACTTATAGCATTGGCTATTAGATCATGGATTACCTAGCAGTAAAATAGATGGGCAGTCTACTAAATTCTAGTTTGCGCTGAATAAGCAGAAGTGTTCAAGGTCAAGTGAACAAAAGTCTACCTTGAATTACAAAAACAGAGAGTCACCACCCCTTAATCAATTCCCAGACTTGAGACAATTTACAGATCCAGAGCCCCTTGAATGAGGGGAAGGCTGAGCACAACTTGGAGAAGGACCTATTTACAATACCAAAAATTTATACTGTTAATCTTCCTCCCAGCCTTCCCCAGGGGGACCTTGCACATTTTACCAGGGTAAGTGTGCATTGGGGAAAAGGAAATGGTTGATATTTTAGGGATTAGACACTGGTTCAGAAGTGACATTAATTCCAGGAGACATGAAACATCACTGTGGTCCATCAGTCAGAGTTGAGGTTTACGGTGGTCAGGTGATTGATGGAGTTTTAGCTCAGGTCCAGCTCAAAGTGGATCCAGTGGGTCCCTAGACACATTCTGTTGTTATTTTCCCAGTTCTGGAATGCATAATTGGAATAGACATATTCAGCAACTTGCAGAATCCTTACACTGGTTCCTTGACTCATGGAGTGAGGCTTATTATGGTGGGAAAGGGCCAGTGGAAGCCACTAGAACTAACCCTGCCTAGCAAAATAGTAAACCAGCAGTAATACCAGATTTCTGGAGGGATTGCAGAGATTAATGCCACTCTTAAGGACTTGAAGGATGCAGGGGTGGTGATTTGAACCACATCTCCATTCAACTCTCCTATTTGGCCTGTGCAGAAAACAAATGGGTCTTGGAGGGTGACAGTGGATTACTGGAAGCTTAACCAGGTGGTGACTCCAATTGCAGCTGCTGTTCCAGAAGTGGTATCATTGCTTGAGCAAATCAACACATCCCCTGGTGACTGGTATTGCAGCTATTGTACTGGCAAGTGCTTTTATTTCATTTAGCTATTAGTAAGAACAACAAGAAACAGTTTTCATTCAGCTGTTAAGGCCAGAAGTACACATTCACTGTGCTACCTCAGAGTTATATAAACTCTCCACCCCTATGTCATAATATTGTCTGCAGGGATCTTGATCATTTCTCCCTCCCACAAGTAATCACACTCCTCCATTATATTGATGATATCATGTTGACTGGACCTAGTGAGCAAGAAGTAGCAACTACTCTAGATTTGCTGGTAAGGTATTTGCATGGAAGACAATGGGAGATAAATCCAACAAAAATACAGGGGCCTTCCACCTCAGTAAAATTTCTAGGTGTCCAGTGGTGTGGGGCATGTTGAGATATCCCTTCTAAGGTGAAGGATAAGCTCTTGCACCTGGCCTCTCCTATGACCAAAAAGGAGGCACAATGCTTAGTTAACCTCTTTGGATTTTGGAGACAACATATTCCTCATTAGGGTGTGTTACTGCAGCCCATTTACCAAGGGACCCCAAAACTTCTAGTTTTGAATGGGGACTGGAACAAGATGAGGCTCTGTGACAGGTCTAGGCTGCTGTGCAAGCTGCTCTGCTACTTGGACCATATGATACAGGTGATCCAATGGTGCTGGAAGTGTCAGTGACAAATAGAGATGCTGTTTTGTGTCTTTGGCAGGATTCTATAGGAGAATCACAATACAGGCCCTTAGGATTTTGGAATAAAGCCTTACCATCTTCTGCAGATAACTACTCTCCATTTGAGAAACAGCTTTTGGCCTGCTATTGGGCCTTAGTAGAGACTGTAGGCTTAACCATGGGCCACAAAGTTACGATGAGACATGAGTTACCTATCATGAGCTGGGTGCTGTCCAACCCACCAAGCCATAAAGCTAGACATGCTTAGCAGCACTCCATCATAAAATGGAAATGCTATATAAGAGACAGAACTTGAGTGGTCCTGAGGGCACAAGTAAGTTATATGATGAAGTGGCCCAAATGCCCATGGCCCCCACTCCTGCCACCTTACCTTCTCTTTCCCAGCCCACAGTTATGGCATCTTGGGGGGTTCCTTACAATCATTTGACAAAGGACGAAAAAGTTGGGCCTGGTTTACAGATGGTTCTGCATGATATGAAGGCACCACCCAAAAGTGGACAGCTGCAGCACTGCAGCCCCTTTCTGGCATGTCACTGAAGGACTGTGGTGAGGGGAAATCCTCCCAGTGGGTAGAACTTTGAGTATTGCACCTGGTTGTTCCCTTTGCTTGGAAGGAGAACTGACCAGAGGTGTGTTTGTATATTGATTCATGGGCTGTTGCTAATGGTTTGGCTGGATGGTCAGGGGCTTGGATGGAACATGATTGGAAAATTGGTGACAGAGACGTATGGGGAAGATGTATGTGGATAGACCTTTCTGAGTGGGGAAAAAAAGATGAAGATATTTGTGTCCCATATGAATGCTCACCATAGGGTGAATTCAGCACAAGATTTTAGTAATCAAGTTGATAAGATGACCCATTTGGTGGATAACAATCTGTCTCTCCCCAGCCACTCCTTTCATTGCCCAATGGGCTCATGGACAAAGTGGTCATGGTGGTAGGGATGGAGGTTATGCATGGGCTCAGCCACATGGAATTCCACTCACCAAGGCCAACCTGGCCACAGCCACTGCTGAGTGCCCAATCTGCCAGCAGCAGAGACCCACCCTCAGTCCCCTATATGGCATCATTCCCTGAGGTGATCAACCTGTTACTGGTGGCAGCTTGATTACATTGGATCACCTCCATCATGGAATGGCAGTGATTTGTCCTCACTGGAATAGATACATACTCTGGATATTTGTTTGCCTTCCCTACATGCAATGCTTCTGCCAAAACTACCATCTGTGGACATATGGAATGCCTTATCCACCATCATGGTATTCCACACAGTATTGCTTCTGACCAAGGAACCCACTCTATAGCAAATGAAGTGAGGGAATGGGCACATGCTCATGGAATTCTCTGGTCTTGCCATGTTCCCCATCATCCAGAGGCAACTGGGTTGCTAGAACAGTGGAATGGCCTGTTGAAGCCTCAATTATTGTTCCAACTAGGTGGCAATACTTTGCATGGCTGGGGCAGTGTTGTCCAGGTGCCTGTGTATGCTCTGAATCAGCATCCACTCTATGGTGCTGTTTCTTCCATACCCAGTGTTCATGGGTCCAGGAATTAAGGGGTGGAAACAGGAGTGATGCCACTCACTATCACTCCTAGTGATCCACTAGGAAAATTTTTACTCCCTGTCCCTGAAAGCTTAAGCTCCACTGGTTTACAAGTCTTAGTCCCAAAAGGAGGAGTGCTTCCACCAGGAAACACAACAATAATTCCATTGAACTGGAAGTTAAGATGGCCACCTGACCACTTTGGGCTTCTTATGCCTCTTAACCTATAGGGAAGGAAGGAGATTACTGGACTAGCTGGGGGGATTGATCCTGACTATCAAGGGGAAATAGCACTGCAACTATACAATGGAGGTAAAGAAGAGTTTTCCTGGAGTACAGGAGATCCCCTAGGGTGTCTCTTAGTACTACCATGCCATGTGATTAAAGTCAATGGAAAACTGCAACAACCCAATCCAGACAGGAATATCAATTGCCAAGAACCTTCAGGAATGAAGGTTTGGGTCACCCCATCAGGCAAAGAACCACAGCCAGCTGAAGTGCTTGCTGAGGGTAAAGGAAACATGGAATGGATAGTGAAAGAAGTTAGTGATAAATATGAACTACCACCATGTGACCAGTTACAGAAATGAGGACTATGATGGCATGAATATTTCCTCCTTGTTTTGTTATGAGTATATTTGCATTTTTCTGTAAAGCACATATTTTTGCTTTCTTCTCTTTCTTATTCCCTTATCATATGACACAAGCTGTATTGTTCCTTTTGCAGTATTTAAGTTAAAGGAAATCTGTTTTATCAGGTAATGTCACACAAGGACTTGCACCCTATTCTCAAGTGATTTAGTGTGTTTCTGGTTGTATGCAGGACAGTGGAGTATTATTAGCTGAAATATATATCTGTTATTGTTCTCTACTTAGAGGTAAAATATAGTTTAAGGTGATGTGTCCTACTAAGGTGATGTGTCCTGCTAAGTTTACAAGGGGTAGACTGTTATGTTTAGGTTCACTTGGCCAGGTGATGGTGTCCAGGTGTCTGGTCAAGCAAGCACCAGCCTAACTATTACTGCAAGGTCATTTGTGGCTAGCTAATAAATCAGAAGACTGGTTTATTAATCATCAGTAAAATGGCTGCAACTGTGACTGATTACATCAATGATGGGCGTGTCTTCCACAATGGGAGAATCCAATCAGTTGAAGACTTTTAATCAAGACAGATAGAGGACCTTCACTTCTTCTTCAGCTAAGCAGTGAAGCATTTCCTGAGGAGTTCATTGAAGTTGCCAGTTTATTTCCTGAGGAGTTCATTGAACATATTGATCAAAGTTGCTAGTTGCCACATGAGGAATTCATCAAACATCTTCATTGGAGTTGCCAGTTTGCTGCCTGCCCTATGGAATTTGGACTTGTGCATACCCCAAGTTGCATGAGACACTTTTATAAAATCTTATATTTATAAATATCTATTGTTGATTCTGTTTCCCTAGAGAACCCCAACTAATACAGTTACAAAGAAGCCTCAGCTGAGTCTTTCGAAAGTTGATTTTAGCAGAGCCTTGTGAGATTTGGCTACAAAGTAACCTCAGAAGATTCTCTTGAAAGTTGATTACCAACAGTGATTAGGCTCCATGACCTTCAATGTCTGCACCCTAGTCATGTGGGCCACTGCAGGCTAAAGGCTCCACCCTTTTCCCTAAGGGAGGGTGTGTTCTGACCCCTGCACTGCCACATGTTCTGGTGCAGCCTCTGTGGAAAACAGTTTGGTGGTTCCTCAGAAAGCTAAGTATAGAGTTGCCTGAGATCCAGCAATCCCATTTATCAGGATATACCAAGAAGATCTGAAAACAGGGACACAAACTGACATTTGAACACTGATGTTCATAGTAACATTACTCACAATTGCCAAAAGAGGGAACAACCCAAGTGCCAATCAACAGGTGAATGTATAAGCAAAATGTGAATATACATGTGATTGAATATTATTCAGCAGTAAGAAGGAAAGATGTCCTGAAGAATGTGACAACATGGATGAAATGACAACAATGAAGTGAGACACAAAAGGACAAATATTGTTTGATCTCACTGGTATGAACTAATTATAATATTGTAAACTCATAGAAATAAAATATAGAATATTGGCTACCAGGATATGGAATGAAGCTAAAGAATGGAGAGCAGTTACTTAATATGTTCAGAATGTCTAACGAGGTTGAACTTAAGCATTTGGAAATGAATAGAGGTGATGATATCACATTATTGTGAGAATGATTAACAGTACTGAATGGTGTGGGAATGTGGTTGAAAGGGAATGTTTAGAGTCATCTGTGTCATCAGAAGGAAAGTTAGAAATTCAATCATGGAAATGTACAACACAAGTGAATCTGGTGATGGAAAATGTCTGTGATTAATCATACAAATATAAAAAAATAATTCTTTCATGAACCAGAACAAATGGACAATACTAGCATAGGAGTTATTTATGTAGGGGTATATGGGAAAAATAGTACCTACTGCAAACTGTGAAATATAATTAACAGTAATATTTTAATATTTTTTCATCAACAGTAACAAATGTAAACAGCAATACTATGGATCAATAATAGAGGAAGAATTGAGGAGAGTGGGGGAATTTGGGTTTTCTTTTATTTTTTTGATCAAGCAAGCAGGCTGAAATTTTATTAAGTACACATGCAAAGAGGAGCATACAGGCACTCTCACAAGAAAATATAGGTGAGAGGCAAGAGGCCCTGGCACTGTGGGCAATCTACTTTTATAGATTTGTGTTCCTTTTGTAATTTTTTTTAACTATTTTACTACCCTCCCCCTTTCCCTCCTTTGTGATGCTTGGTCATAGATGACTCACTCAGGTGGGGCCAATTGGTCCCCAGGTGCTGTTTATTGCTCTTCTTCTCAGAGATTTCTTTCTCCTTGCCACCTTTGCTCATCAGACATCCTCCACCCTAATTCTAACCTGCCTCAACTTCCCTCTCAGAGAATTCTAGCTCCCCTTAATCTTAAGGGAATTTGGGCCAATGGTCTATCTTCTGTAGCTGTTTCAAGTGGTCAGTGGGTCACAGGCACTTCTCACCGGAGGATAGAAGCCTCTGGCTATGCTATTGAGGGTAGCTGGTTGAGCATGGGGAACAGGAACATTGCCTCTGGTGAGGAGGAGTTTGTTGTGAAAGGCTTCTGATCTGGAAGGAAATAAAACTTGGTGACAAATTGTAGTATACATGGTCTGAACAGAAGTAGGAGCAAGATGGAGATCAGGGTGTTCTTTAGAGTTTTTAGTAACATGCGTGGGGTTTGGCATGCTGTGGCAGTTTGCAATATCTGGCTGAAATTTGCATAAGAATAACTTCTAGGATGACTTTTCAAATCTATTTGAAATTTCTTAGCAACTGAAATTTTATTTCCCTGTTTTGTTATCTAATTCTATGATGTAAGGGCTATGCTCCACTTTGGGTGTCATGTCTCACATTGCTGGGGAGATTTACACCCCTCAAAGTCAGGTTCCATTTAGGGGGATGGTAGTGAGTTTATTGTAGAGTTTGGCTTAGAGAGATCCTACATCTGAGCAACAAAAGAAGTTCTCTGGGGGTGACTCTTAGGCACTAATTATAAGTAGGCTTAGCTTTGCCATTACAGAAATGTTTCATAAGGGCAAGCCTCAAGATTGAGAGCCTGGCTTACTGAATTGTGAGCCCCCATTGCTTAAAAGAATAGCAAAAATTACCCAGGTGGGGAAATTTAATCTTTCTATGTTTTTAGTCTCTTAAGGAACTTTGCAAATGCTTCTTAGTTTTCTGATTAAGATTTTATTCTTTATTCTAGGTTCCACATCAAATAAAGCTGAATTAAGTTGTTTAAATAAAATGACTAGATAGGTTAAATTAGTGTGCTACAGAAAGTTTAAATTTTGGATGCAATAAACATGTCCTCTTTTGGTCTCACAGAGAAGTTAAAGGTTTAAAATGCAGACAATATTATATTTTACTTTTTACTTTCAGAGTTGGAGAACTTTACATCTGAGTTTTAGGTGTTTCACAGATATTTAATCTTCTAGAGAACTAGCAGGTTATACAAAGAGTAAAGCATCTCAGAATTCAGAAATAGCAATTAAAGCTCTGGAGTAAATGTGACTGCTGTAAGAGCTTACAATTTAAGTTGTACTTTTCTTATAAGCATTTTAAAATGAGTATCAGGATATAACATGGACAGTGAGAACACTGTCAAGTTTTTAGGGATTTTATACTATCTCTAAATGTATGAATAATATTTCACTTATATAAATTTAGCTTAACAGAAGTATAGAAAAGCTTTCTAAATTATTGTAATACTTCTTAAACAATTCTTAAGTAATATGTTAAATTATTTTAACACCTTACTTTTACGAGATGAAAGAATGAATCTTTTGTAACAGTTTTCCTTTAAGAGTGAGAAGAATTTATAAGGTCAACATAAACATCAAAAAGGATATTATTCTGATATGGCTTAAAATCTTTGTCTTCAGAGTACTCAGATTATTAAAAACTTTTTATAACCTTTCATTAAGAGCAAACCAACCACATACATAATTTTAACAGAGAGAAAACATATTCAGGTCTTTTCTTTCATATTAAAACTAGCTATTTTATTTTAGGACAAACCATATTACTTTAGACAAGCTTATAAAATTTTATTCAGCACTGGTTACAATAAAGAAAATTAAATTTCATATTAGGAATATGTTAGTTCACAGAGTTAACATATTGCATGAATGTGCCCTGAGGTAGTTGGAGGTCAGCAAGTTCTGCTGCTAAGCCATTTTTAAAGATGTGGGAACTATTTGAAACCCTTAGGGCAGCACTAAGTGAGAAGAGCAGGAATCCTATCCTTATGTCCCTGCTATTCAGTAATGAAAATGTTCTAAAATTGATCATGGTGATGAATATACAACTATGTGATGCTACTCTGAACCATTGGTTGTGGATTTTATGGTATGTGACTATATCTCAATAAAATTACATAAAAAACAAAAGAAGCAAATAGGTATTGAGAGTAAGGGTGAAGAGGAATAAAAAGAAAGTATCTTTAAGATCTAGGACTGAGAACCTGAATGCATACAGTCTCTATCCTGTGAGCTTGCCCCAGGATGTCTTCACTCCACTTGTGTGGGTTTACTTGCTCAAAGATCTCCTTTGGATGCTGAAAGGCCTCAATCTAGTAGGGGCCTCAGGGCAAATAAAGGGGTAAACACTAGCCCTTTCTACTAGCCTTAAGGTGGCCCCCAGGGAGTGATCCATCCCTAGGAAGGGGGTGGGGTATTCAGGGACAATGAAAATTAATGGGACAACAGAATGTATCCAAGCTTACATTTGATGGGACAACAGAATGTCTCCAAGCTTACAAAGGAGAAGGGTAGTGAGGGTCTTAGTTTTGGCTTTACTGTCAACCCCCATAACTAAGCAAGTTTGAATGGAGGTAGGTCTAGAGTGATAGTTCAAGAAAGAGTAAGTGGCTCTGGTATTAATTAAGAAATTAATAATCTTACCTGCCATTTTGAGTGTCACCTGAGGCTCCTCTAGGTTGATGGTCAGATGTGAAGTCAGCAGAGCCATATGTGACCTCTGGAAACATCAATCCTCTTTACTTGCTCTGAGCAGGGCTTTCCATGCTATCCCAACCACCTTTCAGGAGACAATGCAGTCCTGGGCCCAATGCCCAGGCTGGTGACACTTGAGGCAAGGCCCCAGTGTGTCCTGAGGTCAAGGGTTATCTCAAGGTTTCTGGCACTCTGTCTGCCAGTGGCCCTCTGACCTACATTTGAAGCAAAGCCCTTGAGGCTTGGACCGATTATTTGGGTGACCTTGAGGGGAAAGAGTGCTTTTAACAGTGACTGCAATAAGCTGAGCCTATTCTCTAGTCTTTAGCTTATCTCTCATTGCCTTCTCCTCCTCTGTGCCAGTTTGGATATATTATGACCCAAAGAAACAGCCATAATCTTTAAATCCAGTCTTGTGAGATATTTGGATTAGGTTGTTTCCATGGAGATGTGACCCACCCAACTGTGGGTAATAATTTTGATTAGATTATTTCAATGGAGGTGTTATACTGCCCATTCAGTATGGGTTTTAATTAAATCACTGGAGTCCTATAAGAGCTAACAGACAGAAGTAGCTCATTGCTATGGCTGAGAGAGACATCTTGGAGACAACCATTGCTAGCCCAGTTTGCTCCAGAGAAGCTAAGAGAGATGAAACACAGAGTTTGCACTGGGATATGCTAAGCCAGGACCCCCAGGGACTTAGAACCATCCTGGGAGAAAGAACCAAGAATGCACAGGAGCTGAGAGAGGAGCTGGAACACAACCCGGGATCAGCAGATGCCAGCCACATGCCTTCCCAGCTAACAGAGGTTTTCCAGACACCATCAGCCATCCTTCACTGAAGGTACCTTAGTTGATGTCTTAGCTTGGACACTTTTATGGCCTTAGGGCTGTATCTTTGCAATCAAATAACCCCCCTTTATAAAAGCCAATCCATTTCTGGTATTTTGCTTAATGGCAGCATTGGCAAACCGGAACAGATTTTGGTATCAGATAAATGGGGTGCTGCTGAGTTTGCAAATACCAAACATGTTGGAATGGCTTTTAAAATGGATATGGGAAGATTCTGGAAGAATTGTGATTAACTTGATAGGAAAGGCCTACACTGCTTTGAAGAGATTGTTGGTAGAAATATGGACTCTAAAGATACTTCTTATGAGGCCTTAGGATGAATGTGCCATTACAAACTGGAAGGAAGGTGATCCTTGTTTTAAAGTGACAGACAATTTCGTGAAGTTGTGTTCTGGTGTTGGATGGAAGGCAGAATTTGATTGCCACAACCTAGGGTACTTAGCTCATGAGATCTCCAAACTACATGTGAAAGATGTAGCCTGGTTTCTCCTTGCAGCTTATAGTAAAATGCAAGATGAGAGGGATAAGCTGATTAATGAACTCTTGGGTCAAAGAACCAGAAATTGATGGTCCGGAATATTCTGGGCTTCCAGGGAGTGAAATCCCAAAGCCCCACATGAGGATTTAATGAAATCTGGAACCAGCCAGCCATTTCAGTACAAGTGAGGACTGGAGATGGAATTATCCAAAAGGTTTTGTGGAAAGTCCTATTGTCTGATGTTTTTGACATCTGTGTGCTTCACACCAAGCAAACAAATTTCTTGTGAGGTCTATATAAGTGGAGTCACTGCCAGTCTGGATGGAGGGGATGGAGAAGGGAAAAGGTATAGGAAAAATTTCTTCAAAGACAGAACAATGAAGGCTGACGTCTGGGGTCAAGAAATCTCAGGCAAGGAGAGCAGAAAAGTGCATGTGTGTGGAAGGGTGAGTTTGCCCTGGAGGCAGAGAGAGGGCCTTCTGTCTTGATGCTCAGGAAGAGTGCTGCTGCCCCAATCCCCAGAGAGGGTGAAGCACATTCCCTGAGGATTGGTGAGAGTCTGGCAGCCACCCCACTCTTCAGAGAGGGGAGAGCCTTTGCCCTAGAGCCTTTTCAGAGTCCAGGTGGCATCAGGATGCTTGAGGAGTGTGGGGCCAAGGAAAGAAAAGGGGGTCTCACCAATGTGTGGATATGTTAGAGCATTCACCACAACATTTGGAGAGAAAAGGGCTGTCATGAAGGCCCTTTGAAAGGGTTGGACTTCTGCTCTCCAAGCTCCAAGGATAAAACATCATTCTGTAAATGATTCTCAGATTCTGAAATCTAATGGAGTTTGCCCTCCAGGTTTTAGGAACTGTTTTGTTCCTGTGAACCCTGTTCTCCTTTCAACTTCTCCCTATGGCAATGGGAACATTTATCCTATGATTGTTGCTCCTTCATATATTGGCAGCAGATACCTTGTTCTAAGTTTCACAGGTCCCCAGCCAGAGAGACATTTTTCTTAGGACAGATCATGCCTGTAACTGATTTTGTTGAGATCTTGTGTTTACCTATTGTTACTGAAATAATTTGTTTCTGTGATATTGTGATGGGATGAATGTGTTTTGTATAGGGAAAATCATGTTTTTCTGGCATTCAGGGGTTGGAATGTGCCAGTTTGGGTATATTATGTCTCCCAAGAGAAACCATGATCTTTAATCCAATCTTATGGGATATTGGGATTAGTTCATTTCCAGGGAGATGTGACCCACCCAACTGTAGGTAATAACTTTGATTAGACTATTTCCATGAAGGTGTTATCCTGTCCATTCAGTGTAACTTGCAACTAAATAAATCTCCTTTATAAAAGTCAATCCACTTCTGGTATTTTGCATTCAGGCAGCATTAGCAAACTGGAACATCTTCCTTGGCTTTGTCCCAATTGTTAAAGACAGAAAAGGAAGTTTCTAATAGGTAATTAGTGGGAGTTTGTGGGCCCATGGAGAACTTTTTCAGCTTTCTCTGAATGTCAGGGCAGACTGGCTGATGAAATAAGTGCACAGCAAAATCTGACTTTCCTAGGAATCCAGGCTTACTTTAGTGTACTTCTTTAAGGCTTTCACTAACTTTGCCTGGAACAGGGTTGGGTTTTCCTCTTTCCCCTGAGTGAATTCCCTTAGCATATCAAAATTATCTGGCTTGTTGTTACATTTTCTCATGCATTTTAGCAAATAAAAGTTTTAAAAGGGAAGCATTAAGAAGACCTTCTTCTCTAATGGAAATGGAGACATGTGCATAACACAAGTGACAAGTCCCTCACAGGTCCTTGTCTTGATAGAGAGTTATAAACATCAGAGCATAGGGATTTTCTGACTAATTTTCTTGTCTTTTACAGACTGGAAGATTGTACTGTAATTGAGAGTCTCATTGGAGGACTATGCTTTCCCATCTTCTAGGTTATATTTGTTGGCATTTCCTATTTTCTCTGGAAAGGAAACAGAGGAGCCTCACTAGTCTCAGTGTGACCACTTGGCATCCCAATTCACAACAGAGCTGGAATTTTCCCTCTCTGTTGCCCCAATGTCTTGAAAACATGGGGAGTAAAGTCACCAGGCTTCCCTGGAACATGTCACAAAGCATCCCTGTGATGCTCCTCCCCAGAACACATCTGAGGTGGGGCCTGCCCCATCTGAGAGAAGTCTAGGAAAATGCTCCTGGGATTAACTTTGTCCTCTAGTTTCCTGTTTCCTGGGGGCTAAAAGTGAGCATGCTCTAGAAGGATGAAAGTTTTATATTCAGCCAAAATATGTTCCAATAGGGACTAAATGATCAAGGCCTGGTGGGGAGACACTCCCATTGGAAATACTCAGTTCCTATGAATATAGACCAGAGGTGAATCCCTAGAACATCAGAAACAACACCTTGTTTGGTGCAAGAATCCTTAGCAAAATCCTGTGTTGCAAAAGATGGAATGTCTCAGAAGGTATTGAAAGCCAGACAGAGGAGAAAGAAGGAGACTCTCCTAAAGGCAGTGGAGAGGACCTCTGCAGGGAAGGAAGCATCTGAAGGGCAAGGAAATGCTATTAGGCAAGTGATGATCAAGAGGTGGTCTCTAGAGGGTAGTAAAGGAGAGAGTGTGGGGAAGTCTAGGAGAGCTGAGGAGAGAAAGAGAGAGAGAGAGAGAGAAAGAGAGAGAGAGAGAGAGAGAGAGAGAGAGAGAGAGAGAGAGACAGGGGTACTTGATTTGGCTTCCATTGGACTCCTGCCCCATTGGACTTCTGCATGATACATGGAAAATTCCCCAGTTAGGTCTCAAATGCAGCATCACCTCCTGCCCTGAGTCTTGTTGAATCTGTATGGAGTGGAGATGGGCTCCTGCCACCTCCAAGAGGGATCCAGAGAACAAAGAGTAGATTTAGATTATGTCCTGAGGGAGCTGGATATTTGAACACTGATATTCTTAGCTGCACTATTCACAATTGCCAAAAGATGGAAGCAACTCATGTCCATCAACTGATGAATAGATAATTAAAATATGGTATATACATACAATGGGATATTATTCACCTGTAAATATATGAATTTCTGATACACATGACAATATGGGTGAGTCTAGAAGACATCATGTTGAGTGAAATCTGTCAGGCACAAAAGGGCAAATATTTTATGATCTCATTGATTTGATACAATTAGAGCAAGTAAATCCATAGAGTCAGAATCTAGAAAATAGTTTACCAGACAATTGAGTGGGCTTAGAGAATGGGAAGTTAAGGCTTAAGATGTACAGTGTTCCTATTTGGAATGATAGAAATGTTTTGGTAATGGATGGTGGTGATGGTAGCATGACAATGTGGATGCAATTAACATCACTGAATATAATTAAAAGGGGAAAGGTTAGATTGTGTATATGGTAACCAAATACACATTTAAAAAAATCCATGGAACTACACTATTCAAACAGTGAATCCTAGATTAAACCATGGACTTTAATTAATAGGACAATTATAAAAATGTACTACTATCAATTTTAACAAATGTTTCACACCAGTGCAAGACGTTGGTGGTGGGGCAGTATTTTGGAATTCTGTACTTTATGCATGATTGTTCTTTGAACCCACAACTTCTCTAATAAATTCAGGGTTCTTTCCAGTGAGATATGTGTAGAAGCAAGGAATTTGCACATTGAACTGTTACATATAAATATTACAGTTAGATTATAGAGGTCAAAACAATATTTTGCCTTGCATAGGTTAGGGTTCTCTAGGAAATCAGATGCAATGAACTTTCTGGTGATTTAAATCCATGAAATATCCCCATATTAACAATGAGGCCAGTGTTTGCTTGATCACACAAATGAACACCAAAACCTGGCCAAGTTGACAAATGAACTTAACCATCACAGTCAACCATTTGTCAACTTGGCACACACACATCACTTTAACCTATATTTAATTTTGAAATAAAAAAAGTCATATTTTCACCTAACAATACTCAACTGTCTTGCATACAACTAGAAACACACTAACTTTCTCCAGAATAGTTTTCTAGTCCTTGGGGAATATTCACATGTAATCCTGATATCCTGTAACTTAAATACTGAGACATGAAGTTAATACTGTCATATGTCAGTATTGTCATATAAGGGTATAATATAGGGAAAAACAATGTCATATGATAAGGGTATAATATAGGGAAAAAACATAATATATAATATAGGGAAAAATAATATAGGAAAAAACAAACATATCTCTTTATGTATATATACAAAACATACCCATAGCAAAATAAGGAAGAATTGTTCAAAACCTTTACAGTCCTTTTTTCTGTAACTGGTCACATGGTTGTAGCTCATATTTATTTGCTTTCTCCTCTATCCAATCCATATTCCCTTTTCCCTCAGCAAGAAACTCACATGGTTGTGGTTCTTTGCCTGGTGGGGTAATGTAAACCTTCTTTCCTAAAGTTTCTGGGCTGTTAGCAGTTGTGCCTGGATTGGGTTGTTGCAGTTTTTCATTGACAGGGCATGATAATACTAAGACATTATAGGGGATCTCCTCTATTCCAGGCAAACTCTTCTTTATGTCCATTGTGTAAGTAGGAGTCCTATTTCCCCTTGATAATCAGAATAAATTACCCCAGCCAATACTGTAATTCCATTCTTTGCCTGTTAATTCATAGGCAAGAGATCCCAAAGTGACCAGGTGGCAATCTTTACTTCTGGTTCAATGGAATAATTGTTGTATCTCCTTGGTGGAAGCACTCTTCCTTTTGGAATGAAGACCTGTAAACCAGCAGAGCTTAAGGTTGTAGCTACAGGAAGTAGAAATCTTTCTAGTGGATCACTAGGGGTAATAGTGGTGCCATTCCCATTTCCACACCTTGATTATTGGACTCATAAATTCTGGCTATGTGAAAAACAGCATCATATACTGGATGCTGAATTAGATCATCTACATCATCCCGGAAAATATTGCCCCAGTTCTGCAACTATTGACACCCAATTGATGTCATAGTTGAGTTTTAAAAAGCCATTCCTCCATTCTATCAATCCAGCTGCTACAGGATGATGGGGAACATGGTAAGACCAGTGTATTCCATGAGCATGTGGCCATTCCTGTACTTCATTTGTTGTGTAGTGGGTTTTGTGATCAGAAGTAATGCTGTGTGGAATACCATTATGGTGATAAAGCATACTGTAAGTCCATGGATGGTAGTTTTTGCAGAAGCATTGTATGCCAGGAAGGCAAATCCTTATCCAGAGTATGATTTCTAGTTAGAATGAAAAGCTGACCCTTCCATAATGGAAGTGGTCCAATGTAATCAACTTGCCATGAGGTAGCAGTTTGATCACCTAGGGGGAATGGTGGCAAATTGGGCAATTAACAATGGCTGTAGCCTGGTTGACAATGGTGAGGGGAAGACCATGTTGCTCAGCCCATGCATAATCTCCAATCCTACCTCCATGGCCACTTTGTTCATTAGTCCATTGGGTTATTAAACTCTTTCTCTACAGAAGTCACTCTCTGATGAGCATTCACATGGGGAAAAAATATCCTCAGGTTTTCTGCCCACTCAGAAAAGTCTATCCATATACCTTTCCCCTAGACTTCCTTGTCACTAATTTTCCAATCATGTTCCTTCTATGTCCCTGACCAGCCAAGCAAACCATTGACAACAGCCCAATGTGGCATAGCAGCTTGTACATGTATAGAAATAAATAGTAAGGGTATGGGAAAGTGGTGAAAGGAACACAAAGTTGGATCATCCTGAACTTATTGATATGGGCCTACTAAGCAGAGATTCTTGATTCAGTGTTGTAGCTCATGGGGTTAGAAAGGGTTCTGACAGTTTGTTCAGATCATTGGCTGAAGCATGGACCAACAGGTGGCCTATGTTGCCTGAAGCCAAAATGCCAGAACTACCCTGGTATGCTGTAGTTGAGGGGAATCCAAAGGCTTAGAGATATTAGAATGTTTGAGTGGGATTTATCAAGTAAGCTGTGCTCACCCACCACAGGAATGTCCAGAGGACGCAACTTTCACAAGGTCTGTGAAGAATAAATTTGTGAGACTAACTCCATCTTCCCTGAAGAGTTATGTAGTTGCTCTTCTCTGTAAGTCAGATATTACTGTGGGAATGGCAGTCAATATACTTGGATGCTTAAACACAATGATCAGATCTCAGGCTTGCAGAAGCCAAATGGCAGCACTTAATTACCAAAGACAAGGTGAGTGTAGCTACCAAAATGGGGAGCCAGACTCAAATCAATAATCAAAATTATCTGACTCACAGACCTATGGTGTTGGCTAGTAGATCATGGGGTACCTATGTAAAATTGATGGGAAGTATACTAAGTTCTTACTTGATCAGTATAAACAGAAGAAGTTCTAGGTCAAGTGAGGAAATATCTAACTTGAATTGCAAAAACAGAAAGTCATGGCCTCTTAATCAGTTTCTAGACTTGAGACAATTAACAGACCCAAAGCACTTTGAATGAAAGGAAGTCCAGGTCACTTTGGGTAAGACCCAGATACACTGCTCAAAATTTATAGTCTTAATATTCCTCCCAGCTTTCCCAAAGAGACGTATGGCCTATTACCTGGGTGACTGTGCATTGGAGAAAATGAATGATCAGACATTTTAAGGATTATCAGACACTGGCTCAGCAGTGATATTAATTCCCGTACCTTTACTGTCTGTTCCTACACATATTATAAGTTGTAAAAATCATGCAGTTCTTTTGGAGTACAGTGTACCTCTTAATGGATCTCACTTTGTACCTCACCTATTGGGGCCTGTGGGGACTTCAGTCTAGTTATAGGTCTGGAAGAAAATCAGGGTGGTGGGAACAGGTCATGAGAAGAATTAGAAGTGTCTTGCAAGCCAACCATGTCAAAGCATTCCATTGCAGTTATTTTCTTCAGAGAGGTGTGAAGGCTGTTCCCTCAGGAGAGGTGTTTACAGGTTTATCAGGCACAGCAGGGTTAATCTTTTCAGGTGGATGTTGGATGGCTGATTCCTTAGAGCAGCTTGGATATTGGTTGACTGATTCCTCAGGGCAACCATTACAGATTTCTATTGCAAAGTCTCAGCAGAATCTAGGGTTTCAATATCACCAAAGTTATTATGATCAACACACATATCTCCATTCAAATTTTCAGGATCCTGTTCCTTTCCAATCAATGCCCTCACTTTGACAGCAGACACCCTGCAAGATTCGGAATTCAATTTACATTGTAATTCAACCACTTGCACACTGAGACTCTAGATCTGGTTTTCAGAATTCTCAAGTCTGCAGCTACAAGAAATAAGATTTTCTTTCAAGTCACACATAGAAGCTTCATGTTCTCCATGTGGTGCTTTAGTTGGTGATTTGAAAACTTGAGCTCATCTCTTCACAACGGTATCCAGAGTATTTAGAAATAACCAGCCCAAATCATAATTTTTAACTCCATTATACTCTGTTAAGTTGTCAAAAACACTTGTGCCCAGAGCCTTGCCTCTTAGAAGCATTTTTTTTAAATTTTATTTTGAAATAAATTCAAAGTTACAGGAACAGTTGCAAAAACAACACAAAACCCATACACAGAACTCCAGCATACCCCATCACCCCTCCCCCGATTCCCCAATCCACCAACTTTAACATGCTGTCACACCACCATTTCTTTCTTTCCCTCCCTCCCTCCCTCCCTATCATCCATCATCTATTGCTCTGTCTACTGAACATATGAGAGCAGGCTGCACACATCCTTGAGCAAACAGTATAATTCACCTATACATTTCCCATGAACAAGCACATTCTTTTATGCATTCCCATTAAGTGCAGCTAAGAAGTTCAAGAAATTCTACATTCATACAAAGCTTACGTTCTATATTTCCTTTTTTTTTCCTTATGTCCCAAGTGTGTCCCTTTGAGCCTCCTCTCCTCCACACTCAGATCCCATCCAGGATCATCCTTGGAATTTAATTGTCATTGCCTATTTAGACTGTCTTTTTCTTTTTTTCTTTTTTTTTCTCAATTGTGCAAACATATATACAGCCTAAATCTTCCCATTCCAACCCCTCCCCAGCATTCCATTAGTGGGATTAATTGCATTTAGAATGTTGCTATGCTATCACCTTCCCACCATCCATTACTGGAAATTTCCCTTTACCCCAAACAGCAAACCTACACTCATTTCTTAACTCCCCACTGCCCCTTCCCCCACTTCTCATAACCCATACTCTACTTTTCATCTCTATGGTCATATTCTCTGATACTTTCTTTGTGTTTACTGTGGGGCTTAAATTTAACCTCTTAAATATATAACAATCTTGTTTTTCTCTGATACCAACTTAACTTCGATAGGACATGTAAACTATGTTCCTATCCTCCTCCATTCCCCCACCTTTATGTAGTTCTTGTCAGAAATTACCTATTAAACATTGAGTCCAAAGTCACTGATTTGCCATTAGAGTTTATGTATTTTATGTCCTGTAGGAAGTAAATAGTGGAGTTACAAATAAAAAATTATTGGCTTCTATTTGTATTCCATTGTGGTCAGAGAATGTGCTTTGAATATATTCAATTTTTTTTAACTTATTGAGGCTTGCTTTATGTCCCAGCATATGGTCTATTCTGGAGAAAGATCCACGATCACTAGAGAAAAATGTGTGTCCTAGTGATTTAGGATGTAATGTTCTATATATATCTGTTAAATTTCTCTATATCTCTCTCTCATTTCTTTGTTTCTCTGTTGGTAGGGTTCCCTTTAGTATCTGAAGTAGGGCAGGTCTTTTATTAGCAAAATCTCTCAGCATTTGTTTGTCTGTGAAAAAATTAAGCTCTCCCTCAAATTTGAAGGAGAGCTTTGCTGGATAAAGTATTCTTGGTTGGAAATTTTTCTCTCTCAGAATTTTAAACATGTCATGCCACTGCCTTCTCGCCTCTATGGTGGCTACTGAGTAGTCACTACTTAGACTTATGTTGTTTCCTTTGTATGTGGTGAATTGCTGTTCTCTTGCTGCTTTCAGAACTTGCTCCTTCTCTTCAGAATTTGCCAGTCTGATCAGAATATGTCTTGGGGTGGGTTTATTTGGATTTATTCTATTTGGAGTTCACTGGGCATTTATGTTTTGTGTATTTATATTGTGTAGAAGGTTGGGGAAGTTTTCCCCAACAATTTCTTTGAATACTCTTTCAAGAACTTTACCCTTCTCTTCCCCTTATGGGACACCAATGAGTCTTAAATTTGGATGTTTTATTTTATCTATCATATCCCTGAGATCCATTTTGATTTTTTCAATTTTTTCTTCATTCTTTCTTTTGTTCTTTCATTTTCCATTCTGTGGTCATCGAGAACACTGAGTCATTGTTCAACTTCCTCTAATCTTGTATTATGAGTGTCCAGTCTTTTTAATTTGGCCAACAGTTTCTTTTATTTCTGTAAGATCATCTATTTTTTTATTTACTCTTGCAATTTCTTCTTTATGCTCTTCTAGGGTCTTCTTTATGTCCTTTATATCCTATGCCATGCTTTTCTTCATGTCCTTTATGTCTTGTGCCATGCTCTCATTGTTTGATTTTAGGACTTTGATTAATTTTGCAAGTACTGTGTCTCTTCTGATCTTTTGATTTGGGTGTTTGGGTTTGGGTTCTCCATATCATCTGGTTTTATCATATGCATTAAGATTTTCTGTTTTTTTTTGGCCTCTAGGCATTTTCTTTACTTGATAGGGTTCTTTCTGGATATAATACTGATATCTAATTTTTCAGATCTACAGCTTGGTAGTGTACACTTTCTCTAACTAGCCAGCAGATGGCATCCACAAGTCACCTATTCCCCTTGAGTCAGTTCTCCCTGAATTTGTCTTTGTGGTGTGTTGGGATCTGATTCTTGTGGGATTCAATTGGTGCACTAAGTTTGGGTGTGTTTTTGGTGCTGTCTGCCCTGAATGTGGGGTGTGCGTCTGGGTGGTTAGGGAGACATGGCAGCTTTAATAATCTAACCTCCCAGGTGTTCCCAGAGATTTAAGGCTGTTACAAAATTCTAAGACTTCATTTCAGTCTTGCCACAGATTGTCTCTGCCGCTGACTCACAAGTCCTTGGTATTGGTGTAGGGTCCCTGGGATTTCTGAGTGGATCCCCTTCCCAGCTGTACTCTTCCAGGACCTCTGCTGAGGGAAGACCGTGCCATGTCAGAAGTGTGTGCTGGCCTCCAGGGAAGCCCTGGGCCACTGGGCTGTGTAGGGGCATTCCCAGCCTGCTATAAAGATGGTTGAGTGGGGTGTGTTAATTTCCCCCTTTACACAGCTCTGCCTTCCCAGCTCCAGGACAATTAGCTGTGTGTGCAATAAAAGCCACTGTCCCTGGCCAATATTGTGGTGTGTGCATGGCACTGTGGGAAACACTCTTGGCATGGCTCTGGGCTATGGCTCCATCCCCAGGCAGGAGTGTCTCCAGCCCACTGGGGAGATATCTGCAAGGGGCATGGTTTCTTTCTCCTTTTGGCTCCCCTCTATCCCCCTGGCCCTGAGGCAATCAGGAGCATGTGTGAGGAGGGCTATCCTCCATGCCAGATACTGAGGCATTGGCTACAGCCTGCTCCTGCAGTGCTTCACTGCGTGGTTCTCACTGCCATATCTGCAGCCACTCCTGGGTTTTGTTTTTTTGTTTTTTGAAGAACTAGTCCATCTCCAAATGCCAACCTGCAGTTTCCCCACACTGCAGCATGGCTGCCAGACTTTCTGCTGGCTTACTCACTCATTTCAGAATTCAGACTCCCAGTTTCACCAAATGCAAGGTCCCTGTGTATTTAGCAGACCTTGTCCGGCTGGTGCATGGCTGGAACTGGTGTTCTGGGTCACTTTCTGGCTTTTATCTAGTATTTTTCATGGAGGTGTTGTTTTTGCCCTGTCTCACCTAGCCACCATCTTAGGTTTTCTTCTCTCTTAGAAGCATTTTAACAGCCATATCCATTGGTGATGTTTTGAATATTTCTTTTGCCAACTCATTCTATGGACTATCAGGATCTTTTTGATTGTTGGAAATAGAGTCATTAATGTCTTTGAATCTAATCAGGTTAGAAAACCAATTCTCAAAATTCCAGAACCAAAGCAGAAATCTCATACTTGAGATTCTGTTTCTCAAGAACCACTCCTGGTACCAAAATCTGTATATAGTCAGGGTTCTCTAGGGAAACAGAATCAACAGGTGAGATATATGTGTGTGTGTGTGTGTGTGTGTATACACACACATATATATTATGTAAATATTATGAGATTTTTAGTAGGAATTGGCACACATGACTGTGGGAATAGGCAAGCCCAGATTTCATAGGGCAGGCCACAAGCTGAGATCTCTGATGAAGACTTTCAGTGAATTCCCTAGAGAACCTGGCTGGCTGAAGCAGAGATGGAAATTCTCTCTTCTGACTGCTGAAATCATCACTTTTTTAAATGTCTTCAACTGATTGGATGAGACTTCTCTCATTGTTGTGGGCAATCTCCTCAGTTGATTATAGACAAAATCAGCCATGGATGCAATAAACTTGCTGATTATTTAAATCCATTAAATACCCTCACAGTAACAATCAGGCCAGTGCTTGCTTGACCAAACAACTGGACACCATAACCTGGCCAAGTTGACACATGAACTTAACCATCACATGTATTTTGTTGGCAGTGAGTTGAATCTAGCAGGTCTGGAGTTAGATACATTTGAGTTCAAATTACTGTTCAACTGATAAAATGACCTTGGTAAGTAACTTTATGTCTCTGAACATCAATGTCTCTATCTCTAAAATGAACAAAATAGTACCTATTTCTTGCAATGTAATTATAAGGATAAAATGAGAAAAGATTTGTGAAAATGTCTTTCACACAATAAGTTGTCAAGAAAAATTAGTTCCATTTCATTCCTTACTCAGAGCAAGGTGAGGCTGGAAAAATTCAGGCTCATATTGGCCATAAATTGAGCTCAGATAATCATTAAAATATGCATAGGTTTAGATCTCAGAAATGAAGTTCAGAGACTAGAACATCTGAGATAGAGGCTCTAAAAACTGGTAAGCACTAATATGAGCCATTTTCTAGGGTCCAAGTGCTTTTATGTGCTCTGCTGTGTGTGTGTGTGTGTGTGTGTTTGGGGGAGGGGGCAGGAGACAAATAGAAGGAATATGCTTAAAATGAGAAACAAAGCTTTAAACACTGTAGACCTAGTTAGATCCTGATCCAGGAAGGAAACATGATGCTGGTTCTTCATGAACATTCTCAGTTTTGCCACAAATTTTCAACTAATAGTTATCTAGTAGCAGTCAACCATTTATAATACTGCAACTTCAGGGAGACTATCTTGAGAGTCAAAATATTTTTTCTCTGTTAATCCAAGTTTTGGTGCTACTCTGCATTTGGTCATGAGCATTAAGTTTAATACATTGCATTGTGGCATGTAGCTCAGACATTCCTCTTAGAGTAAGCTCCAAAAAAGCAAGGACAATGTATAGTATAAGTTGCTTGTGTAAAACTCACAAACATAACTGATTATTAAATATTCTTATGCATTTATTTTTGTCATGGCTTTAGAGTACCATGATAACTCCTTTCTTTAGGACCTTTATTATAGTGCTGTATTTGGCTATGGAGTTCTTACATGAATATTTAATATTAATTACCAGTTGCATGTTGGGTATGTTGACAGAATTTTCCAAGGAAAGTGGTATCTTTATTATTTAAATCCCTTTTTGCATGCTGGATGTTTAATCTTGAAATTCACAGAGAAGGAGCAAAGGGCAATGTTATTACCACAAACTAAGAGGCAGGGAGTATGAAGGATGTTTATATAAATTCATTTATAAACAGCAAGCTTTGATATCATGCATCATAATATGATCCTAAACAAAGCCTTCACCAACTTACTTATCTTTAGCAGAGAAGTATCAAAAACCATATGCAGATTTTCAAAAACCATGAAAAATTATTTTGTGCTTACTGTATTAACACATTGTGTGAAAATAATATTATTAAAATTAATAATAATAGAGTATCACAGAAAGCATCATTCAGTGCATTTTCTTCTGATGTTCACATATTGACATCCTGTTGACTCTTAGCTTCTTTAGATTTCTATACCTCTGTCAAAAAGTGGCTCATTATGTAGATTTCAAATACAGATTAAAAATAAGATTTATTGTTTATTAGGAATGGAAGGGGTCTACATACTGTATATGTTTGTGTTTCAGGGCAAGTTTGCAGTTAGGAGTAAAAGAGAATGACAAAGCAATGGATGATTGAAATTTCAACATCAAAATAGGCAGTAATTTATGATTTACTTATATGATTTTGATGTCATTTAAAAGAAGAGAAGAATAAGATCTGATACTACACAAGTTCATTTTTTTCACTTTTTTATTTGAGGAATTCCAGTAAGGAGATACTCAGGTTTTGGTAAAGCCTTGACTTGTGGATCCAGCTAAATATCCAGTGTTAATTTATAGTTCTTAGAAGAAAGCAGAAAATTATTGACAGGGATTTTCTGTACTTTGAACAAAAAACAGTTGTTGAGGGGCCTTAGAAAATATAGCAGATGTTGGACCTGTTAGCTGAATAATTTTTCATCCTTGAAGTCTCTTCTCACAGCTAATATGGATCAGAATATCTTCTTGTAAAAAACACAGATCAATAGCAACCTCCTCCTTTATTTCTACCCCTAGCAGTTTTGTACACATTTATTTCCATTTCTTCCTATTATTGGCAGTTGTGGGGAGCAAAGGGAGGCAAGCATTCAAAGAAAAGGAATTTAAGCATGATTATGGTCAGAAAAGTACAACTCAATCAGTATCCAGAATACTGAAATCTTCTGTATCACTGCATGTATCCTCAGAGATGCCACAGTGCATTTTCTTTTCCTTCAGAGTGTTCAGCATTTTAGTCAATGCAGGACTGTCAGTGAAAACTACAAAAACTGCATGTAGGTGAAGATTTCACACTGCAATAAACATATTAATACTGCAATTATTTTTATTTTGCTAAAATTCATATACAATGGAAAGAGAAAATTTGTGAAATTCAAAGAGGACAGATATTTATATGCTTGCCCTTTATTGTAGACTTGCTATATAGAGCTCTGTGTACTGGGAAGTGTACAGTTGTTCAAGAAGAAAGGATAACAATATTGTTTATTTTTAAACTGTAATTATAAATCTGCATTAAAATCAATAAGCCATTAATAATTTTTACCACTTTTAAAGTTGCTTACTGTGTATGCAATGCTGAGGAGAAGGCCATTTAAAAATAACATGTGCATAAATTTTAAAACAAAGTTAAACATAAGGATTAAAACAATTTAAACCTCAGTACTTATACGGTGGCTTTAGAGGATCAGTGCAGATATTTGTATATTCCTGATAAAGAATGGTCTTTATCTCTCTGGGAATGTTGGCTTCATGGACTGAGTGTATATGCAACTTCAGGAGGGAATGGAATCCTAGAAGAGAACAAATGCACATTACCTTCTCATTCAGGGCAGTCAAATCAACACTACTGACTAGAACTTTTAATGTTAATGTCTGGCTACCTTTAATCAAAGAGAGTTTTAAGGATGATTGCCTCAATATTTCACTATAAATTATACATAAAATGCTTTATTTGAAATGTTTTTGTTGATAAATATATAGCCCCATGTATTCATATAAATAAATCATTCACATATATAATTTTACTGTTAGTTGAGTGATTTACTTCTCAAAGTAGTATAATAATTGGCATTAACTTTTTATCCAAATATATGGCATTTGGACAAAGAGACTAAAAATTAATAGTAAAACAGACATTTTTAGACTATTGTTCAATATGCTCAATTGTCTCATGTAAGCAATTAGTCTTATTGCTTATAATCAAGCTGTGCTTGCATATACATATACCATTGTATATTTTAAATTATAAGAAGTAGTGCTGTTTATTTCTAGGAACATGGGAAACTGTGAGATTAAATCCCAATGTCATCTTATTTATCTTTGATCTTGGTACAGTTGCTTAACCTCTTTGAGCCTGCTTTCTTATCTGGAAAATAAAATATGAGGATCTACTTCATAGGATTGTTTGAGAAAATGAAATTAATGAAAAAAATGTAACTTTTAAAAATTAAACTATGTAATTATATTATATATATTTATATATAAAATTTATAATATTATGTATAAACATACATATATAATATTAATAAGGTTCATGGCAAGTAAAAAGAACTTAGTAAATGCTAATTATTAGCATCCTTGCTGCTGTTGTCATAGCCATGCCTATCATACTAATCACCAATCATTTATTACATAACTAGTTCTCTTTTCTATTATTCCTTTTTGGCACTATACAGCATGAAGGAAGGTGTCATAGTTCCTGTCCTTTAAGCATGTCTAGTATGTGGCACTGAAGTAGATCTATAAAGGAGAAAGCAAAATAATGAAGCTATAGAATTATTTGTATAAGTAAAATATTTACTTTAGGTATAAATGTAAAGAAAAAGCTATTCAGATATTTTATTCTTGCTTTGTTTTGACATGTCAAATTGTTTAAATAAATTAATACCAAGAACAATAAAAGATTTAGCCTTTATAAAACTTTCAAGGAAGGAGGAGGGGAAAAGCACTTAAAAATGTTCATTTGATCTGTCCTCTCAATCCTGGCTACACATTAGAATAATCTGGGGGGGGGGGGGCTTGAAAAAATGATTAAATCCAGGAAACCATCCTCAATCATATTTAATTGTCCAGACTGGGGCTCATGCACCAGTATTAATAGTTTTTAATAGTTCCTTAGATGATTCTAATATGCAGCTAAGATGAAGAAGCATTGCCACAGATCATTCATTAATGGATGCTCCCATTTGCTAATGCTGCTGTTATGCAAAATATTAGAAATGGATTGGCTTTTATAAAAGGGGATTTATTTGGTTACAAAGTTATAGACTTAAGTCCATAAAGTATCCAAGATAAGGCATCAAAAATAGGTTACATTCACTGAAGGATGGCCATTGGCATCTGGAAAACCTATTTTAACTCCTAAGGCACATGGCTGGTTTCTGCTTGCTCCCAGGTTGCATTTCAAAATGGCATTCTCCAAAATGTCAATGTCAGCTTCCAATGGCCATCTTCAAAATGTGTCTCAGCTGCAGCTTCTCCAAAATGTCACTCTCAGTTGTTCTGAGGTCCCTCTGTTTGTGAACTCCATTATATGACTCCAGTGATCCAATTAACACCCACCCTGAATGGGTGAGATAACACCTCCATGGAAACTATCCAATCAAAGGTCTTGCCCAGTTGACTGTCACATCTCCATGGAAACACTCAAAGATTCCAACCTAATCAACACTAATACAACTGCCCCTTCAAGACTGAATCAAAGATAATGGTGTTTTGGGGGACATAATACATCCAAACTGGCACAATGGATGAATTTCAACCTGAAGTGATTTTTCTAGAGATATTCCAAAGGACTTTTTCCTTGATTCTCTTCCACTCACCATTTTAAGTATTCTGTTTGAATGAAAATTTAAAGTTCAAACCTTTTTACTATAGGGATCCCATCAAATATGGGAGGGTAAAATTAAATATTCAGAATTCTAAAAAAATGTAAAGCCTGGAATGAAGAGTCCCAGACAGAAGTTGAAATTGCATGGAAATACATTTAAAGACCAGAATTTAGTTTGTAGAAGCAATTGTACAAATACAGAGCATGGCAGACCATATTAATAGTGATTCCCATGAAATGTCATTTCATTTAATGTGCCTGCACACTTTGAGTCAAGTTGTGACCTGGGGGATGGAGCAAGGAGGCTGAATACTATTATAAGCTGCATTAAGAGAATATGCAATGTTTGGAACAAAGGCAGTAAATGTCCCCTTTTACCTCCTGATCATTAGACTGGATATCTATCAGAATAGGAGAAAATGAAGAAACTACAGGGATGTTTTGCTTGAAAAAGAGAAGATGGAAAGGGGCATGATAATGAAAATCAAATAATTTAAAGACTTTCATGCAGAAGAGACATTAGATTTGTTTGTATATTTCCCAAAAGCAGAACTAGAATTAGTGGATGATAATTGCAGAAAGGTAGATTTGGGCTGGGGTATATGAAGAACCTTCCAAAAATTAAATCTAATAGCAGGCTTCACTGTTTTGAGCATGTAGAGACATATTTATAACTTGAAAATTTCAATTTTTTTCAGATATACAGATATATTCACAGAAAGCAACATCTGTATTTAACAGATGTTGAGTGAAGAGGAAATTATGATAGTTACATGTTTAGATTAGACAAAGTCAGGTGCTCATAAAAATCTTCTTTTAAAAGACATATTTCAATTAAATATATTCCAAGAGGGTTGCTTTGTGTATGAAGAGTGATTTATTGTAGCACATTTATTTCCCACAACAATCAAATATTTCTGCAGAAAATGCCTTTTCTAATACAGAATCATATACTTGGTGACAGTAAATACAGACACTGTCTGTGAATGACTAGTAATAGACTGAATAAAAAACAGAATGATGTTCAGATTGGGCCTGAGTACCCAAATGATAAAATCTAAAATTGTTCATATTAATATCTAAATTGAATTTTATGGTTCTTAGGAAAGTTTTCTTTGAAAACTGACTTTTGGCTATTTTTAAATTTCTCTGTTTTATTATGAGCTTCGCCCTATGCTCTCTTTAATTCAATATTCAGTTTTATTTAGAAGTATTTTGTTATATTTCCACAGATTGTATATTCATCCTAGGGCTATATATAACATATCTATGTGAATGACTCAAAAGCTTAAATCTAAGTTTAGGGCAATGTATGTAAAATTCATTATCTGAATGTATTGAGTTACTTCTGGGTCAGCTGGATTCAGCAGGTAGCAGCAACAAATGTCTGCCTGGAAAACAAGTGATCTGGGATACCAATAATCCTAGAAAAACTGGGAGGAATATTCAATCAAGATTTTAGAAACCGAAACAGCAGCTCAGCTGAAATATAAACTGAGTCTAGCTGATAAATGAAAGGAAAATGGGCTCAGGAGCCAGAAACCAGGACTGGATGTTGGGCAAGAAACAGAAGTGTATGGCAGAAGAGGACCAAGAGACCAGGGACAACAATATGTCAGAAAAACCTAGAAATGTTGAACTGTGGGACTATTGTATACATAGCTCTGACTATGTGCTGGGATTCATACTCTGCCCTCCAGTTCTTAAAGGGGCCAGATTTGATGTGAATGGGGAGTCCTAACAATTGCTTACAAAAATCCAAGTAAATATTTTCACCTTGGTTCAAATTAATTATCTTTTCCCATAGTATCATGATGGTCATTATTGTAATTCTCCAAATTCTAAGCAAAGACATTAATAGTATATTGTATAATCATCTGCCTTTATCTGGCATATTAAATAGCTCTAATCATTTCCATCCACAAAATACAATCATTATCCATTTATTTGTAGCTATTTCTTTCCTTCCATACACCTTTCATAATCTCCTACCCATTGTTCTCCCTTCCATAAATACTGAATTTAATGATTTAATATATGGCCATGGATATTTGGGTATCCTTGAAATATGTATAGCCTTGTTTATATGTATATGTGGTTTTAAAAATATATGTTATTATCTGATATTGACCTGATTGTTTGTTCCTTTTTAAATTATATGAATCCCTGGAGGCTTTTTAGAGTTCTGCTTTGTCTTTCCTCTCTTCAATTTATCTATTTGCATAAGCAATAAGTGTATTTTTTTCTCTTTGCTCTTTGGCACTCCAAGTACACTTTCAATATGGATTTAACAACTTTATCTCTTTAATTACTTGGAAACTTTTGGTTTTATTTGTTCAATTATTTACTTATCTGTTTTTGTGATCTCTATTATGTGAATGAAGACAATTCTACTTATATCTTCCCTATAGCTTAACTTTTTTTTTAAATTCAATTTTGTTGAGACTGTTCACATACCATACAATCATCCAAAGTGTACAAACAATTGTTCATGGTACCATTATATAGTTGTGCATTCATCACCGCAATTTTTTTTCAAGTATTAGAATATTTTCATTACTCCAGAAAAGAAATAAAATAAAAAAGAAAACTCAAATCCTCTCATACCCTTAACCACCCCCCACCATTATTGACTCATAGTATTGGTATAGTACATTTGTTAGTGTTGATGAAAGAATGTTAAAATACTACTGTGCTGGTTTGGATGTATAATGTCCCCCAAAATGCCATGTTCTTTGATGTATTCTTGTAACCTTACTAGTGTTGATTAGATTGTAAGTCTTTGAGTGTTTCCATGGAGATGTGACTCACTCTGATTTGATAGTTTTCATGGAGCTGTGGCCGTGCCCATTCAGCATGGGCCTTGATTAGTTTACTGGAGCACTATATAAGCTCAGACAGAAGGAGCAAGCTTGCTACAGCCAAGAGGGACACACTGAAGAATTTACCAGAGCTGAGAGAGTAGCTGCA
Organism: Choloepus didactylus; assembly: GCF_015220235.1. Lineage (NCBI taxonomy): Eukaryota > Metazoa > Chordata > Mammalia > Pilosa > Megalonychidae > Choloepus > Choloepus didactylus. Next base: position 104,667,493 of record NC_051334.1, on the reverse strand, counting down.
GATGACAGACAGTTTGAAGATGGCCATTGAAAGTAGACTCTTGCTCCAGAGAAGCTAAGAAAGGAAAAACACCCCAAGAGCAACTAAGAGAGACATATTTGAGGAACTGCAGCCTAGAGAGGAACATCCTGGGAGAAAGCCATTTTGAAACCAGAACTTTGGTGCAGACACAAGCCACCTGACTTCCCAGCTAACAGAGGTTTTCTGGAAACCACTGGCCATCCTCCAGTTAAGGTTCCCAATTGCTGATGTGTTACCTCAGACACTTCATGACCTTAAGACTTTGTAACTGTGTAACCAAGTAAACCCCCTTTTATGAAAGCAAATCCATCTCTGGTGTTTTACATTCTGGCAGCATTAGCAAACTAGAACAGATTTTGGTACCAGAGAAGTGGGGTACTGCTGAATTTGCAAACACCAAACATGTTGGAGTGGCTTTTTAAATGGATAAGGGGAAGATTCTAGAAAATTATGAGAAGCTTGATAGAAAAAGCCTAAACTGCTTTGAACAGACTGTGGAAATATGAACTCTAAAGACACTTCTGATGAGGTCTTCAGCAGAAATGATGAATTTTTTGTTGTGAACTGGAAAAAAGCAATCCTTGTTTTAAAGTGGCAAAGAATTTGGAAAAATTGAGTCCTTGTGTCAGATAGAGAGAATTTGAGGGTGACAAGCTGGGATATGTGGCTGATATTTCAAAACTAAAATTTGCAGATATATCATGGCTTCTCCTTGCAGCTTATAGTAAAATGTGAGAGGACAGAGATAAGCTGAGAAATGAACTCTTGGTTTCAAAGAAACCAGAAACTGATGGCCTGAATGTTAGGTTGGAGTTGTTCAAGAATCCACACAATGCAGTGAGTCAAAGTTTAAGTATAAAGTTTAAGATTTATTAGAGGAAGAAAGCAGGTGGGAGCCAGCAAAACAAAAGAAAATGGCTCCAGCTCTCTTTCTGAGAATGGCATTTTTTAAAGGAAAAAAACCACGTGGGGAGGGAAGGGTGTCCTGGGCTTTGAGTGGGTGAGGGCTTATCAACTTCTGAGCTGACTGGTTGCTAGGGTTCTAACACACTACTCTTCTTTGATGTGCAGCTGTATTATCTATGTGGAGGAAGCAGACCTTTTGGCTTGCTTGTGGTCATTCATCTTATGGACCTATCTGATCTTGCTTTATCCACCTTTTGGGGTTGAGGCACCACTATGACTGGGATTTCTAAAACAGCCTTCAACCCTTAGTTTATTGTGCACCTGGTTTCTATGAGATAAGCTGTGGTGTCCCTGGATCAGACATTCCTTCTATATGTTAGACTCTTTTTTTCCTGGGATCTGACATTCCTGCCTTTTACTTTTAATAAAATCGGCAAAAGTTTAGGTTGAATTTGGGTTAATGCTTTAACTTTGCTCGTGGCAACTTTTGGAAGGAGTAGGGGTGTTGTGTTCATTCTTAAGCTTCTTCCAGCTGGGTGGGGACATAGTTGGGGGAAAGTTGCCTTGAACTAAGTTTCAGCATTATTAAATTGATGCTTGTACATCTTCTGCAGGAATGGGCTGATAGTGAGGCTTTTGCTGTGGCAGGAGCAAACCCTCAAATTTTTGTTGCAACAGGAGTATGTATTCAGAATTTTGCTGGTTAGTCATGGCTGCTATTGACCTATTGATAAATTTAAATAGACATTGTAAGAGACAAGGAACAAAAAGGAAAATTAATATAAGGATAATTAATGGCCCAATAAGGGGGAGTAGAATAGCTCACAGAGGCATAGAAAAGAATGAAAGAAAATTTGAAAATTTTATTGAATATTTTCTACTTATTCAGCTATTAAATCCCCCCTTTTTATGAGACATCGTATTTTTAAGAAACAGTATCTTGTGACCATCTCTTATAAAAGGGAAAGTAGTCAGAGGTTTTTCTCCTTGTAACTGCTTCTTGCTGAGCAAGGGTGAAGATGTTCTGGACACAAACTCACAGATACAATATAGGCAACAACAAGACAAACAAATGACAAGCAGAATAAAAACCATGGTAATAAGGGCTATTTTCTATTTTATAGTAAATTCATTAACCACTTAAAATGCATTTAGTTTACCATAATTTTAACATGATTATTATTATTCTGCATATGATTTAATATTGAAGAGACATTGTTATATTTATTTGGTATATATGTGTAGCACTTAATGCTAATGAATGCTTAAGTTTTTTTCCTGAGCTGCATTGTGTGTTAAGTTTATATAACATACATGCTGTCCCCTCATAGGAGAAGGTCTTAGTGTTAATTATGTTTTTAGGTTTCAACCACATCACACTGGCAATTACAGCTCCAGGAGGTCTCTTCTATGTACAGTTGTTGTAGCACAGCATCGTTGGTCTTCTGGGAAACAGGATGGCAGGCTTCAGGGTTCCATCGGACTGTTTTATAGCACCCTCTGGCACTATGCAGCAGAGCCAGTCTGGAGATGGGTGTCCACTGAAAAGCTAAAGTGATCAAGTTTTTTCTGGCAGGCAGAGGCAAAGGTGTTTGTAGTAAAAGGTGTTTTTAGTAACAGCATGTTCTTACCTACTTCTGGAGCAGGTCCATGTGATGTGGTTGACCCCATTATAGTTCTAGGGACCACAGAAATTGGTTTTACCAATAACTCCAATGGGGAGAGAGCATGCAGGCACAGTACTAGGAGCTTGGTTTAAACATGCAAGCACTTTAATTAAAACAGGTTTAATTTTTCTTTACATTTTTAGTAGGGTCATGTTAGATAATGGGTAGAATATAATTTATATATTTGCCTTGCTTCTTTTTAAAAGTGTTTCTTTGTTGTTGTTGAAGTTGAAGCTTTGACTTGTAGCTAACTGCAAGCACTTTTAGAAAAGCATTAGAGTATAACAATGTAACTTACAAGGAAATTTGGCTGTTTTTGTGACAGATAAGCTTTTAAAAATAACTGAAATCATAACTAGCAGTACTATATTATTGTTTGATATTATGCAGATAAGTAACTAAAAGGTTAGAAGTTTTTAATTTTTATAACATTGTTTAAACATTTCTTTTGCAACTTATAACATATTACATGAATTTACTCATTTTCAGCACTTGATTTTTTTTTCCCAAGGTGAAAGAACAAATTCTTCATAATTGTTGGGAATAAAAAGACATGCTTTAGAGCTTGACCTTGAGAAGGCAAAATGTTAAAAGTTGTCAGGTTTGAAAAAAAAAGACAGCACTTTTAAAATGAGTAGACAATATTTTTAAACAATCAAGGACATGATAAAGTTAACATGAAGTGCAAGAAGTTATTTTGATAAAACAGACTTTTTGCTTCCTACACTGATTACTCAGAAAAACACTTCTACAACCTTTTATTGAGAAATAACACCTTAATAATTTAAGGAAACTTTTTTTAAGAAAAGCACATTTTTTGATATTTTATTTTAAAAGTTACCAAATGATTTTTGAAATTGTTTTTAAGCAAACATTTTACAGCATACAATTACCATTATGTAAAGTAGGATAGGAGGAGCAGGAAGAGAGTGGCCGGATAGATAGTAAAACAGCAGGAGAGAGTAATGTGAGGACCTTGCAGTAAGGTGAGGCATGTTTATATTTTGTAAATTATTAGGCACATACCCACAACATTGAATATTAATTACTGCTTTGGGTGGTGGTTAAAATATTTAATGCTATTTTGTTTTATAAAACCACTTTTTTTAAGTTGTGAGGTTCTATTGTTAAGCAGTGTTATTACTAGTTTTAACCATTTTTTAACTTTGATGACAGAAATAATTGTTTCCACAAACTTTTTACAGCTTTCGGTATCTATCTTTTAACCTTGACTACAGAAATAAATTTTCCTCTCTACAAACCTTCTGCACCTTTCTGTATCTATCCAGGCTTCATCCCACATTCCTAAACAATCAGTCATTTAGGACAAAGCCACTTTCCTTTTCCCCTTAATTGGAAAAACATTCCTTATACCTTCTATACAACATGCTATTACACCAAAATTAAACTTGTTAGAATAATGCCAAATATTTTAAACATTTTAGTTAATGCATTTTGAAACAGTAATAAACAATCTTTTGGCTTTTAAAAAATATTTATGGCTTTTAACTGTTTAGCTTCTTTTGAAGTACAAACTTTTAATATAGGACTTGGAGGATATGAATCATTTGTTTTAGTTATTATACTAAGACTTTTCACTTTTTATTATTTAGAAATTATATTTTAGTGTTATGGGGTGAAATTCTGTTAAATATGCTTTTATATTAGAAGGAATAACTGGTTCTTTACCATCAGAACACAAATCATTAGTTGGCATATGAGAACAACAAGGCTCCTTAGCTGTCTGATCTTTATAGAGAGAGGAAGTTAAAGTTCTCCTTATCAGATTCTTTAGTAGAGATATTATTCTACAACACTGGTTTGACAATTTGCACTTTTGCTGATTTTTAAATTCTATTAGTTACTTTTGATGTCCTTCCAGCAATTTCAGGTTTTTGCAAGGACTCTTTTGACCAGGTCCTTTTTTAACTTCTTAATTTTAAAAACTGACCGGCTATCACATTTACATTATTATTTTTCTTATTTAATTGCTTTGGAAGGCTTGATATTAAAGCAGAGGTGGAATTCTGCATATTTTTTAAACTGTAACTTTTCCTTTAACTTACAGATTTTTTTTTTGTCTTTCTTGAGACAGTTTGCTATAGCTATCCATACTACGCATAAAGGCTAGCTGACTGCAGCTACAGCTCATCTGTTATTTTTATTAAATTTTATAATTTTTTGTTCTTGTAATACATTTTTAATTGGATAATTACTTGAAGGTTAGTGTCCCATTTTTTGATCATTTTGCCTTTTTACTTAATTTATATTGTGACCACACAGAGTTGCAATAATGTACTAACAATTTTTAATGACACTTTCCAAATTTAGACCAATTATTAAGAATAGTTTTTAAGGGAGATGTAGCTAGCACACTTTGAGAGTTTTCTATGGCTGAGCAATAGCAAAAGAAATCATAAAGTTGAAACATAGGAGTAGGAGCTGTTTAAATGTAACTGGTTTTTCACACAAATGCAAACTGTGCAAACTGTACAAAATTTTGCATGCATGACTCTTGGATTAACTTAATTAGCCTTACTACACAATAGACTAATTGAAACAAAAGAAAGCAAAGTGAACACAACAAACAAAAGATTACACACTTATCCAGCACAGGGAAAGTCTCGATTGCAGTTACCTTAACTCAGATGCACCTGGTGTTTGTTCATGGTGGGCGCTTCCACCTGGACTTCCCAGTCCCGGTACTCTAGGAAAAATTTCTGGGCAGCTGGTAGGCACAGAGCTGAGGGGTCCAGGGGAGCCTCACAGCTGATGAGAAATGGATTAGGGCTGCAGTAAAGGCAGCAGGTGTCTCTTCATGTTCGCTAATTGTTACCATTTGAAAACACGGTTTTAAATAGTTAGGTTCAACTTATTTCATGTCAAATAGAGAAATAAGTTTTCTTTTTTGTTAGGGGAGAGGTAAATTTCTAAGTAAGTGACTTGTGGCTGAGAAAATTGTTTTTTTTTTTTTATCTTTGGAAACTTTATATCCTTTCTGTCAGAGGTAGTAGAGTGGCTGTATTTGTGATAAGGCTTTGGAGGGGCTGCACAGCAGGAGGTTATTTACATATTGAAGCAGCTTACTGGGATGTAAATTTAGTATTTGTATATCAGAGGCTAAGGCTTGTTAGGGATGGGGGTAGGTTTGGTAAGGGAAGGGGTTAAGGATGAGGGGAGAGGAGTGGAAGGGGTTTGAGAAGAATGGGGGTGAGTATAGTCAGGAGGGGGATGGTTTGCAGTGTTAAAGGAGCAGAAGCTGTTTAAAGACTTCAGGGTTAGGAGGTTTTGTAATTTCTGTAGAGGGGGAGTGGAAGACTTGGAAGGTTTTTATGAAGGAGGAGGATTTGCTGGGAGACAACAGAGTGGCACAAATGTAGCTGGGACTGAACAGTTTAGAAAGCTTGAGAATAGGAGATTCAGACCACTTGCCATTGTGCTGAATAAAATTATTAAGTTCAGCAAGAATTTGCCAATTGAAAGTGCCATTTTCTGGCTAATGTTTTTGTTGCTCTAAAGGATATTGCAGCCAAATTGTATTGGTTCTATTTCCCCTTTTAATTGAAGTTTATTGAGATTGCAGAGTTAACATATGAGGGGAGTAGATTTAGGAGGAAACAGTTTTGGAGTCACTTAAAAGTGACTGGATATTACCCATGATAATTTAAGAAATTTAAGAGGCTTGTTGCTTGTAAGGGAACTTTGCTCATCAGAAGCTTATGGAGATTGCCTGTGAGAGGCTCATGGTCCCCCCCACTCCCTTAGAGGCTTATGGTCTCCCTGAATTTGAGAGGTTTGTGGATTGTTAGGGAACTTTGCTCATCAGAGGCTTACAGAGATCACCCGTGAGTGGCTCATGGTCCCCCTACTCCTTTAGAGGCTTACAGTCTCCCTGTATTTGAGAGGCTTGTGGCTTGTTAGGGAACTCTGCTCATCAGAAGCTAATGGAGATCACCCATGAGAGGCTCACAGTCCCCCTGCTGCTTTAGAGGCTTATAGAGGCCACCAAAACATTGCTCAAGTGAGACTAATGGCCCAGATCTGCATGACCCATTGCAACAACAAAGTAGGCATACCCCGTTTGTTATTGGGGATCAGGAAACTGTGTGCAGTCTTTTGCTCAAGGCATCAACTGAGTTACTTTGCTGCAGTGGGGAAAAAATGCTCCCATAGCATTGGAGTTTTGACTGAGTGCTCAGATTTTTAGGCTTATGAAGCCAGTCATCACATTAGAGCAGGCTGAGGTGTCCCTGGGACACCAAACAAAGCTCTCAAGGGGAGGATCTGGGTAGAAAGATGTCACTTACTTAGGGCCAAATTAGTTGTAGATATTTGAGAGCCATTAAGGTGAGCTGGCATTGCATCAAGGTGGTCTGAGTTGATGGACTCAAGCTGCTGAATGCATGGAAACCTGAACAGCTATGTAGTCTGCGAATGGAGTCAACTGGAAGGCTGCCCCGTTGCTCTGAGGGGCCAGGAAACTCAAACCTCAGTCAGTCCTCTGAATGGGGTTGACCAAGAGGCTGTCCCATTGCCCCTAAGGGGCTTGAGACTTAAGCTTCAGTCAAACCTCTGTATCCAAGTCATGGCACCAGATGTTAGGTCAGAGTCATTCAAGAATCCACACAATGCAGTGAGTCAAAGTTTAAGTATAAAGTTTAAGATTTTTTAGAGGAAGAAAGCAGGTGTGAGCCAGCAAAAAGAATGAAAATGGCTCCAGCTCTCTTTCTGAGAATGGCATTTCTTAAAAAAAACCACATGGGGAGGGCTTATCAACTTCTGAGCTGATTGGTTGCTAGCGTTCTAACATACTACTCCTCTTTGATGTGCAGCTGTATTATCTATGTGGAGGGAGCAGGCCTTTTGGCTTGCTGGTGGTCATTCATCTTTTGGACCTATCTGATCTTGCCTTATCCACCTTTTGGGGTCAAGGCACCACTATGACTGGGATTTCTAAAATAGCCTTCAACCCTTAGTTTATTGTGCACCTGGATTTTATGAGATAAGCTGCAGGGCCCCTGGATCAGACATTCCTTCTATATGTTAGACTTTTTTTTCTGGGATCTGACACTGAGAAACTCTGAGCTTCCAGGCAGTGGAGCTCCAGAAGCTACAGCCCCACATGAGGATTTATCCAAACAAGGAACCTGACAACCATTTCAGTGCAAGCCAAGATTGGAGATGGAGTTATCCAGAAAGAATTTGTGGAAAGTCCTATTCTCTGATGGCTTTGACCCCTGTGTGCTTCATGTGAAACCAACAGAATTTTTGTGAGATCTTTATAGATGGAGCCGCTGCTGGTCTGAACTAGAGGAGACAGGAAAGGAACATTGAAGGAAAAATTTCTTCAAAACAGAGCCAATGGAAGTTGAGGTCTGTTGTCAATATGCCTCAGGCTGGGAGAAGGGAGTGGCCCACATGCATGGAAAGGGTGAGTTTGCCCCGGAGGTCAAGGGTGAGCCTTCCACCATGATGTTCAGGAAAGGCATTGCCACTTCAGGCCTCAAAGAGGGTGGAGCACATTCCCAGGGGACTGGGGAGAGCCAGCCACCATCCCACCGTTCTAAAAGGGTTGAGCATCTGTCCCGGAGATGGAAGAGAATCTGGGTGCTGCCCCAATGTTTGAGGAAGGTGGGGCCAAGGTGGTCTCCCCAATGTGTGGATATGTTGGAGCACTCACCCCAGCATTTGGGAAGGAAAGGGCTGTTGCAAAGGCCCTTAGGAAGGGTTAGACTCCCACTTTCTGAAGCCCCAAGGATGCAACATCATTCTGTAAATGACTCTCAGACTTTGAAATCTAATGGAGTTTGCCCTGCATGTTTTAGGAACTGTTTTGGTCCTGTTAACACTGTTTTCCTTTCAGTTTCTCCTTATCACAATGGAAATGTTTACCCTATGGCTGTCCCTCCTTTGTATACTGGAGGTGCATAACTTGTTCTAAGTTTTTGGGTCCACAGCTAGAGGGGAATTATGCCTTCGAACAAACCATGCCTGTAACTGATTTAATGCAATCTTGTACTTACCTATTGTTGCTGAAATGATTTAAGTTTCTATGATATTGTGATGAGATGAATGTATTTGTGTATGGAAAGATCATGTCATTTTGGGGTCCAGGGGGTGGAATGTGCTGGTTTGAGTGTATTATGTCCCCCAAAATGCCATGTTCTTTGATGTAATCTTGTGTGGGCAGACATAACAGTGTTGATTAGATTGTAATTCTTTGAGTGTTTCCATGGAGCTGTAACCCAACCAACTGTGGGTGATGACTCTTATTGGATAGTTTCCATGGTGGTGTGGCCCCACTCATTCAGCATGGGCCTTGATTAGTTTATTGCAGCACTATACAGCTAAGAGGGACACATTGAATAATGTACTGGAGCTGAGAGAGTAGCTGCAGATGATAGACAGTTTGAAGATGGCTGTTGAAAGTAAACTCTTGCTCCAGAGAAGCCAAGGGAGTACCAAGAGCAACTAAGAGTGACATTTTTGAGGAACTGCAGCCTAGAGAGGAATGTCCTGGGAGAAAGTCATTTTGAAACCAGAAATTTGGAGCAGATGCAAGCCATGTGCCTTCCCAGTTAACAGAGGTTTTCCAGACACCATTAGCCATCCTCCAGTTAAGGAACCCAGTTGCTGATGTGTTACGTTGCACACTTTATGGCCTTAAGAATGTAACTGTGTAACCAAATAAACCCCCTTTTATAAAAGCCAATCCATCTCTGGTGTTTTGCATTCCAGCAGCATTAGCAAACTGGAACAACTACTAACTGTAGTACATAGTTTCCAATAGGTATATTTTTCCCTATGTATCCCTCTATTTATTAACTTCTAGTTCTTCCACATTGCTTATTAGTTTTTCCAGGAGACTAACTAAATTTCGCACCTCTCTATGCCACCATCTTGCCCCTCCTCAGCTTAACTTTTTAAAATGTATTTTTTCATTTCTTCCTGATGTCTTCTGGAAGTTTCTCATCTTGATCTTGTGGCTCATTATCTGCTTGTTTCTTCTAGCCATGTCCATTCTGCTATTCAAACCTGCTATTAAATTCTTTGTTTCCAGCACTGTATTTTTCATATCCAGTAACTCTAGTTTGTTCTTTATCACTATTTGTTCCTTCTTCATTTTCTAATATTCTCCTTACCTTTATGGGACTATTCACTATAAATTGTTTTATATTATTATAATCTCTGGTCTATTAATTCTATTTTTCTGGTATATATTCAGTTTTTTGTTTTCTTTAGAGTGCTTGCCTGCCACATGGATGGAAGAAACTGGGAGAGGGCAAATCAATGCCTCAGGGCAGAGATTTCAGAGAGATTTCATTGCTATAATGTGGGCTATAACAAGCTTAACCCCCACCATCCCCCAATATATCACTCTAGAAACTTTCTGCCTCTCTGTGCTCAACATTGTTTTTTTCCAAGAACTTCCTCCCTTGATTGAGATCTCCTAACCCATAATATGGGAATGGAATATCCAGGGGAGAGGTGGGGGTTCTCACCAACTAACTCTTCTGTCAAAACATTCTAGCTATCTGTTGCACATCCAGTCTCCTATGATGCTCCCATGTAACCCCTTTGATTCCAATGGGTGCTTGGTTGGCATTGCTGTTTCCCTTCCCACAAATGGTAGCCTGGCAGGAAATGATCCACCTATGGCATAGTTCAGGACATAATAGGCTCAATTAGAAATCTCTACTAATATTATTCTCCATCCTTAGATCCCTGCCCAAGAAAACTTCTCTAAGCTCCAATTTCCTCTCCCCATTTCTGTTTCTCATAGGTTTTGTGCAGGACTCTAAAATCCATGAACTTTACTCTCACTTCTGGAGGTATTTCCAGAGTTCAGCTCAGAAGCTGGCAGTTCACAACATTGTCAGCTTGAATTTTAAATATTTTCTTTGTGATCATAAAAGGAGTATACATTCAAAGTGGAAAATGAAGAAAATAAAAGTTGCTTATCATCTCACTCATGAGGAACAATTAATTTCAGTAGTTTATTACAATTCATTCAAGTTTGTTTTCTCTCTTTCTGTTTGTATGTATTTATATGTATATATATATATATACACACACATACATATCTGACATAATTGAGATAACATTCACTATATACAATTTTAATTCCTTGATTTTCAGTTAATAATATGGTATAAGTATTTTTCCATGCCATTAAATATTTTAATTCAGTTTTATTGAGATATATTCACATACCATACAATCATCCATGGTGTACAATCAACTGTTCACAGTACCATCATATAGTTGTGCATTCATCACCCCAATCTATTTTTGAACATTTTCCTTACACCAGAAAGAATCAGAATAAGAATAAAAAATAAAAGCAAAAAAGATCACCCAAATCATCCCCCCCATCCCACCCTATATTCATTTAGGTTTTGTCCCCATTTTTCTACTCATCCATCCATACACTGGACAAAGGGAGTGTGATCTCCAAGGTTTTCACAATCACACTGTCACCCCTTGTAATCTACATTGTTATACAATCATCTTCAAGAGTCCAGACTACTGGGTTGGAGTTTGGCAGTTTCAGGTATTTACTTCTAGGTATTCCAATACATTAAAACCTAAAAGTTGTTATCTATATAGTGCATGAGAATGTCCACCAGAGTGACCTCTTGACTCCATTTGAAGTCTCTCAGCCACTGAAGCTTTATTTCATTTAATTTTGCATCCCCCTTTTGTCAAGAAGATGTTTTCAATCCCATGAGGCTGGGTCCAGATTCATCACCGGGAGTCATATACTGCATTGCCAGGGAGATTTACACCCCTGGGACTCAGGTCCCACATAGGAGGGAGGGCAGTGAGATCACCTGCCAAGGTGGCTTAGTTAGGAAGGGCCACATGTGAGCAACAAAGAGGCACTCAGGGGAAACTCTTAGGAAAAGTTATAAGCAGGTTTAGCTTCTACTTTGAAGTAACAAGCTTCATAGGGGCAAGCCCCAAGAAAGAGGGCACAACATATCAAGCTGTCAGTCCCCAATGTTTGTGAGAACATCAGTAACAATCCAGATGAGGAAGTCCAACACCTCTGTATCCTCCCCCAGCTCCTCGGGGACCAAATATGTATTTTCATTCTCTGCCCAAATTACTTTGGGATGTGTTTTTATTTCACTCTAACTTCTACAGAACTACCATAACTTATTTCCTATTCAAAGTTCCAAGTAATTGGGATGTTTGAACAAACTAAAAGTAGAAGTTATATTGTTTAGAAAATATAGACCCTACACCAAATAAACATCTGATCCCTTGTTCTCACATGGAAGCTGAAGTTTTAACACACAGTCATTTTTAACCTTGACCCTTTGGCCCGATTTGCCCTAGTCTTAACCAGATCTGCTTCATTCATATCTCTAACTGAAGATTGGGCTCTTTTTTATCTTTTTTCTTTTAACAATTGCTGTAGGTGTTAATATTGACATACATATCTGCCAAGCTCTAGCTCTGAGTTTCATGTGTCACACAGATACCCAATGTTCCAGAGACCAATCAGGTTATACACAAAGGGATCAACATCTTAGAGTTTGGAGACAGCCATTACAATTCAAGTATAGATTTGACTGCTTTAAGAGCTTATAATCTAGGGACCATTACAATAATCATTTCCTTATTAGGCTGTGCTCTAAGATCCAATTCTGAGTTTACACACTGTAGTTAGTTAATATTGGTGAGGCATTATAGTGTTTGCATTTGTTTCTGGTGTACTTCACTCAAAATGCTCTCTACAGGATCCATTGACCTCATTGCATGTCTCATAGCTTCACTCCTTGTAGTTGCTCAGTATTCCATTGTATGCATAAACCACAGTTCACCATTCTGTTCCTCAGTCATTGTACCCTTAGGCTGCCTCCACCCACTGCAAATCATGAATATTGCCTCCATAAACACCAATTTACAAATGTCCATTCTTCTCTCTGCTTTCAGATCTTCCAAGTACATACCCCATAATGAGATTTCAGGACCTTAAGGCCCTCACATAGTTAGCTTCTTGTGGAGCCACCACAGTGACCTCCAGAAAGGCTATATTATTCTGCCTCCTCATCAACAGTAAATAGGTAAATCCCTCTCTCCATGATTTTCTGCAGCACTTTTACCCCTATTCATATATTTTCCTACCATTTTATAGAGATGTATTCAAATAACATACAATTATTCACAGTGAACAATCAGTTGTTCATGGTATCATCATATAGTTGTGCATTTATCACCACAGTCAGCACTTGAACATATTGATTACTATGTAAAAAGTGTTTTTAGTGAATAATAAAAAAGTTAAAAAGAAAATAAAATGTCATACAAAACAATATAATATTAAGGACAGACAACAGTACCACTACCAAGAATCCCATATCCCTCCTTTATATTCCCCTCTCATACACCTTTAGCATTGGTGTATTACCTTTGTTACATTTAATGGAAGCAAATTACAAGGTTACTGCTGACCATAGACTCCAGTTTGCTTTGGTAATATTTTTTCCCCAGTACCATCCCTTTTTCAACACTCTGCATGGTTGATATTAACTTGTTCTCCCACATGTAAAAACATTTTTATATTTGCACATTTAGTAATAGTCATTTACCACTAGGTTTTGCTAAGTTATACATTGCCAGTCTTTATCATTGGTCTTTACCTCTGGTGTCATACATTCCCTTATTCCACCTCTTTTGGCTTTACTTACAGACTTCTTTTTTCACAAAGATGCTACCATCACACAGTATTATGCTATGTATTTCTGGATCTATGCAATCAGTCCTGCTGAACACTCTGTAGTCCTTCAGCATCACATGTCTGATCTCTACCCACTTTCTATCACCTGGTAGTCTGTTATCAACTTTTAACTCTCAAAGTTTACTCATTAATTTGAGTTCATATTAGAGAGACCATAGCATAACTGCCCTTTTGTTTCTGGCTAACTTCACTCAACATAATATCCTCAAGGTTCATGCATGTTATTATATGTTCCATGCCTTTGTTCTATCTTACAGCTGCATAATATTCCAACATGTGTGTATACCACAGTTTGTTTATACACTCATAATTGATGGACATTTGGGCTGTTTCCATCTCTTGGCTATTGTGTATAATGCCATGATATATATCAGTTTACAAATGTCCGTTCATGTCTTAACATTCAGTTCCTCAGAGCAGATACCTAGTAATGGAATAGATGGGCCTCCATATATTTGCAAATTTTACAATCTTCTGCCTGTTTATTTCCAACTTCATTCCATTAAGATCAGAGGTAGTGTTTTTTATAATATCAATATTTTTAAGTTTGTTGAGACTTGCTTTGTGACCCAGCATGTGGTCTATCCTGGAGAATGTTCCATGAGCACTTGAGAAAAACATGTATCCTGCTGTTGTAGGGTGTAAGGTTCTATAAATGTCTGTCAAGTCTAGTTTATTTATCATACAATTCAACATCTCCATTTCCTTGTTGATCCTCTGTCTAGGTGTTCTATCCATTGATGAGAGCAGTGTATTGAAGTATCCATCTATTATTATGGAGTTATCTACTTCCCCTTTCAGTGTTCTCAGCATTTGCCTCATGAATTTTGGGGCACTCTGGCTTGGGCCATAAATATTTATGATTGTAATGTTTTCTTGATAAATTGACCCTTTTATTAATATATAGTGTCCTTCTTTGTCTCTTTTAATTGTTTTACTTTTGAAGTCTACTTTCACTGATATTAATATAGCTACTCCTGCTTTTTTCTGGTTGTTGTTTGCATGAAATATCTTTTTCCAATCTTTCACTTTCAGCCTATTTTTTTCCTTGTGTCTAAGGTGAGTTTCTTGTAGACAGCATTTAAATGGGTCCTGTTTTCTAATCCATTCTGCCAGTCTGTGTCTTTTTATTATTTACATTTAGTGTTATTATTCTAAGGGTAATACTTTCTTCTATCATTCTGTCTTTTGGATTTTATATGTCATGTCTTATTTTTTCCTCTCTCTTTTACTCTTCCTGATGATCTTCATTTCTAAACTCTTCTCCAAACCTCTTCCTCCTGTCTTTTCCCATCAGCCTGTAGCACTCCCTGTAGTATTTCTTGTAGTGCCAGTCTCTTATTCACAAACTCTCTCAGTGTCTGTTTGTCTGAAAATATTTTAATCTCTCCCTCATTTTTTTTATTTTTTTTTTTGGTAAAGATGGCAATTTATTTATGATTTCAAACCTAACAAACTCCCTGATTTAAAATAAAAGCTAACTCAGTATCTTTTTTTTTAATTTTTATTGGGATTTTTCAGATACCATACAATTATCCAAAGATCCAGAATGTACAATCAGTTGCCCCTGGTACCCTCATACGGCTGTGCATCCATAGCCACACTTAATTTTTGTTCAATTTTGAGAAGCTTTTCATTACTCCAGACAAGAAATAAAGTAAAAGATGAACAAAGAAAAAAAGAAAAAAAGAAAAGGAAACTCAAATCCTCCCATATCCCTAACCAACCCCCCTCAATTGTTGACTTGTAGTGTTGTTATAGTACATTTGTTACTGTTTATGAAAAAATGTTGACATACTACTAACTGTAGTATATAGTTTGCAATAGGTGTATATTTCTTTCCTATATGCTCCTCTATTATTAACTTCTAATTGTATTGTCATACATTTGTTCTGGTTCATGGAAGAGATTTCTAATATTTGTATGCTAATCATGGACATTGCCCACCATAGGATTCAGTTTTATGCATTCCCATCTTTTGACCTCCAACTTTCCTTCTGGTGACATATATGACTCTGAGCTTCCCCTTTCCACCTCATTCATGCATCATTCAGCACTGTTAGTTATTCCCACATCTTGCTACCAACACCTCTGTTCATTTCCAAACATTTAAGTTCATCCTAGCTGAACATTCTGCTCATACTAAGCAACTGCTCCCCATTCTTAAGCCTTGTTCTATATCTTGGTGCCTTATATTTCATGTCTGTGAGTTTACATATTATAATTAGTTCCTATCAGTGAGACCCTGCAATATTTGTCCTTATGTGTCTGGCTTATTTCACTCAGTATATTGCCCTCGAGGTTTTCTCATCAACCCATTTTTTTTAATATGGTTTTGTTCACACACTGTACATTCCATCCTAAGTAAATAATCTATGATTCTCTGTATAGTCATATTTTATGTGTTCACCACCTTCACCACTATCTATATAAGGGCATCTACATTTCTTCCACAAGGCAGGAGGGAGAGTCAGAGAAGGTAGAGAGGCAAAAGAAAGAGGAAGAAAAATGACAGCTAGGAAGCAGCAAAAGGAAAAATAACCTTAAATCAAGTCAGACAATACCACCAATGTCAAGTGTCTAACATGCCTCCCCTGTCCCCCCCTCTTATCTGCATTTACCGTGGTATATTGCCTTTGTTACATTAAAGGAAGCTTAATACAATGATTCTGTTAGTTACAGTCTCTAGTTTACATTGATTGCATCCCTCCCCTAATGCCTCCCCATTTCTAACACCTTGCAAGGTTGACATTTGCTTGTTCTCCCTCGTAAAAGAGCATATTTGTACATTTTATCACAATTGTTGAACACTCTAGATTTCACCAAGTTACACAGTTCCAGTCTTTATCTTTCCTCCTTTCTTCTGATGTCTCACATGCTCCCAACCTTCCTTTCTCAACCATATTCATAGTTATCTTTGTTCAGTGTAGTTACATTGCTGTGTTACCATCTCCCAAAGTTGTGTTCCAAACCACGTACTCCTGTGTTCTCCTATCACTCTGTAGTGCTCCCTTTAGTATTTCCTGTAGGGCAGGTGTCTTGTTCAAAAAGTCTCTCATTGTCTGTTTGTCAGAAAATATTTTGTGCTCTCCCTCATATTTGAAGGACAGCTTTGCTGGATATAGGATTCTTGGTTGGTGGTTTTCCTCTTTCAGTATCTTAAATATATCACACCACTTCCTTCTTGCCTCCATGGTTTCTGCTGAGAGATCCGCACATAGTCTTATTAAGTTTCCTTTGTATGTGATGGATTGCTTTTCTCTTGCTGCTTTCAGGATTCTCTCTTTGTCTTTGACATTTGATAATCTGATTATTAAGTGTCTTGGCATAGGCCTATTCAGATCTATTCTGTTTGGAGTACGCTGCACTTCTTGGATCTGTAATTTTATGTCTTTCATAAGAGAAGGGAAATTTTCATTAATTGTTTCCTCTATTATTGCTTCTGCCCCTTTTCCCCTCTCTTCTCCTTCTGGGACACCAATGATATGTGCATTCTTGTACTTTGTTTCATCTTTAAGTTCCTGGAGACATTACTCAAATTTTTTCATTCTTTTCTCCATCTGCTCCTTTGTGTGTAGGCTTTCAGGTGTTTTGTTCTCCATTTCCTGAGTGTTTTCTTCTGCCACTTGAGATCTGCTGCTGTATGTTTCCATTGTTTCTTTTGTCTCTTGTGTTGTGCCTTTCATTTCCATAGATTCTACTAGTTGTTTTTTTGAACTTTTGATTTCTGTCTTATGTATGCCCAGTGTTCTCTTTACAACCTCTATCTCTTTTGCAATATCTTCTCTAAACTTTTTGAATTGATTTAGCATTAGTTGTTTAAATTCCTGTATCTCAGTTGAAGTGTATGTTTGTTCCTTTGACTGGGCCATAACTTTGTTTTTCTTAGTGTAGATTGTAATTTTCTGTTGTCTAGGCATGGTTTCCTTGATTACCCCAATCAGGTTTTTCCAGACCAGAACAGGCTCAGGTCCCAGAGGGAAGAAATAGTCAGTATCTGGTTTCCCTGAGGGTGTGTCTTAGAAAATTGGTTCCTGTGATGCCTCAGGTCACTGTGCTTTTCTGCCCAGCAGGTGGTGCCTGTTAGCCTATAATTCTTGACTGGTGTGAGGAGGTGTGGCCGTGTTCCCCCCCACCCTGGCTCTGGGGTCTGGTTCTGAGTGGAAAGGGTCCCACCCCTTTCCTCTTAGAGAAGATAGACCCCCTAGGGGGAGGTCATTAGCATTTCAATGGTCTCTCTCTCTGCTTTTGCTATCTCCACCCTTCTTTGAGTCACAGCACTGGGAACTGTAATGGCTGGGGCTTTCTCCACTGAGCTGAAAAAGAAACAGATAGTCCCCTTCAGACCTAGTCCAAGGCAACCCTCCAGCTCTCCAAGGTCAGTTGTCACCCAAAGCCTCTGTCTGTTTTTTGGGGATTCGCACCTGTAGTGAGCAGTTCACACTCACTACTTAAAACCACATTTGGAGCTCAGCTGAGCTATATTTGCTTGCTGGGAGAGAGCTTCTCTCTGGCACCATGAGGCTTTGTAGCTCGCGCTATGGGAGAGGGAGTCTCATGACTTGGATCTGCAGGTTTTACTTACAGATTTTATGCTGTGTTATCAGGCCTTCCTCCCAATTCAGGTTGGTGTATGATGAGTGGATGGTCTCGTTTGTCCCCCTACAGTTATTCTGGATTATTTACTAGTTGTTTCTGTTTTTTTTTTTTAGTTATTCGAGGGGTAATACTTAGCTTCCACTTGTCTCTATGCTGCTATCTTCCCCACCTGGCTCTCTCCCTCATTTTGAAGGACAGTTTTGCCAGATATAGAATTCTTGGTTGGCATTTCTTCTCTTTCAGTATCTTAAATATATCATGCCACTGTCTTCTCCCTTCCATGGTTTCTGTGGATAAATCTGTACATGATCTTATCGAGCTTCTCTTGTATGTGATGGATTGCTTTTCTCTTGCTGCTTTCAGAATTCTCTTTGTATTTGACATTGGAAAGTCTGTTCAGTAAGTGTCTTGGGATAGGTCTATTGGGGACTATTCTGTTTGGGGTACACTGTACTTCTTGAATCTCTAATTTTCTGTCTTTCATAAGCATTGGGAAATTTTCAGTGATTATTTCTTCTATTATTCTTTCTGCCCCTTTTCCCCTCTCTTCTCCCTCTGGGAAACTCATAACATGTATATTTTTTTGTTTCATGTTGTCACTCAGCTCCCTAAGACCCTGCTCATATTTTTCCATTCTTTTTATGATCTGTTGTGTGTGTGTGTGTGTGTGTGTGTGTGTGTGTGTGAATTCAGATGTCTGGTCTTCCAATTCACTGATCTTTTCTTCTGCCTGTTCAAATCTACTGTTGTATCCCTCCATTGTCTTTTTCATCTCTTCCATTATGCCCTTCATTTCCATAGGTTCTTCCATTTGCTTTTTCAAGTCTATTAATTCTTCTTTATGGTCCTCAAGTGTCCTCCTTGTATCCTTCATCTCTTTTGCTCTGTCTTCCCTCAGCTCATTGATTTGATTTTTGAATTGATTTAAATTTGTTTAAACATCTCCAATTACTTCTTCCTTCAGTTCATTGAATTGATTTAGCAATAATTGCTTCAACTCCTGTTTTTCATTTGAACTATTTGTTTCCTTGGCTTGTCCATATTTTCATGTTTCCTAGCATGACTTGTTGTGTTAAGCTGTCTAGGCATCTGACTTTCTTGATTAGTTTATTATGGAGCTTGTTTTTGCTCTTTTACCTAGGGTTTTCTTGTTGTTTGGCTTTGTTCTCTGACCCTTGGTGTTCAGTTCAGCTTATTCTAGACCTTTAACTTATATTCTGTTTAGTTGATCAGAGTTTTTCACCTCTTATTTTTCTGTTTCTTACCCTGCCTCTATGTAGCCTTCTTGTGTGATGGTCTTCTCAGATATTGTCAACCCCAGATTTTTCCAGTCCAGAGAAGTCCAGGTCTAAGGAGGAGGGTATGGTGTTTCCTTGAGAATGAGACCCTCCTTTGAGACATTTAGACTCTATGTTTCTCCTATGCTTCCCAGCAGTTGGTGCTTGCCAGCCCACCATTCTCCCATCAGTGTAAGGTTGCATGGAGCCTTTAGTTCTCCAGGTGACCCTGACCCTGTTTAGGGCATGTCTGAGTGAAGCTGGTTTCTGAATTCCAGCCCCTGGGATATGAGTTCCCAAAAGGAGGGCTATCACTGGAGCTGGGCCATGGTCCTCTTTTCTTGGGAAGTTATGGTGTTTAGCAAATTTTCTCTGCCACTAGACTTATTGCTTTGTGTCTCAGAGCTATCTTAACTCTTCTCTTGCCTAGGCCCAAATTGAAAATCTTTGTGGCTTTCTGTAATGGGTTTCTTAGAATAATTGTTTTAGAAATAACATAATAATTGTTTTAGAATAACAAAGGGTGATTAAGGAACAACCAAGAAAACAGAGAAACTGGCTTTTCTGACAAGGGCTCTTACCCCCTGGATTTGCATATATGCCTGATTTTGTTTGAGCCCAGCCCTTCTTCGTATTATGTTCAAAAAGTCAAAAAGTCTCTGTTTTTATTTTGTTTTGTTTTGTTTTTTTCTGCTGTTTTTGTTAGCCCTATCTCCTCCCCAGTGGTCTGACTGCTCCTGGATTCTCTGGTGTCTGGTTCTCAGTCTATCTGTGGTTGGAGTTTTTGATCAGCAGTCTGAGTTTTTAATCAATGCTGCAACTGCAGTTCTCCCTTCTGGTTCCCAGCACCAATGGCCCCTCCTCCCACAGGACTGTGCCTGGTGTGGAGGGGCTTGGGGCCCCTGGCCATGAGAACTTACAGATTTGACTGATCTCAGCTGTTCCACCTGTTCATGAGTGTTGTATGAAGTATGTCCAAACTCAAATTGCTCTGTGGTTTCCAGTCCATGCAGTTCCTGGCTTCCTTCCAACTGCCCTGGAGAAGTAACTAAAACCCATACCTCACCCCTCTGCCATCTTGCCGTGCCCTCCTCCATGTCATTAAAATTTGTATACATTATTTTTAATTATTTTATAATATCAAGTTGGATTGCACCATAGGTAATTGGTGACTGCACTAGATGGTAGATAAATCAAACTCATAACTCATACAAAAATGGAACAGTTTCTTTGCCATTGATGCTTTCTCAGTGATATGGAAAATTACTGCATTTTGTGATTGTTCCCAAAAATGGTCATGAAAGACTGTGAACTTCTGTATGTAGGATTCCTGGAAACAGAGCATTTAATTTGACCTGGTTGTACCCTTTCCTCTCCTTTATAATTCTCTCAGTTTGCTGATTTTCATCAGGAAGCACTGATGGCTACAAGCTGGGTTGTATTCCAAATTATTTCAATGAGCTTAGAAACATGGAGTTTTATGACGAGATGACTGCAATATATCTCAGCCATCATAAATTTTTGTTGTTTAGACACTTCTGGGACTATTGGCTTTATAATAGGAAAACAATGTAATTTTATTTTCATTTTATGGATGAACTAACAGGTACAAGATATTCTGTATGTTTCATTTAAACCAGAAAACTCTCATGTCTTCTGACTCCTACTTCAGTACTCTCCTTGTGCTATGTTTAAATTAGCACATGGGTCTCTGACATAGCAGCTCTGAGAGGGTCTAACTGGAAGAGAAGGGGAGATTTAGCACTGCTGCACTTCACATTTTTATATTCCACAAGATTAAGGCAAGGATTCAGATTGCTATTCTTCTCCCCCAAAGTAATTTTTTGTCTTTTGCTATAGTTTACTTTCTTCACCAACTTTGAACTTTGATGATACTTTTGCACATGGAGTTTTTCTTATTCAGTTTTTTTGAGGTATATTCACATACCATACAATCATCCAGAGTATACAATCATTTGTTCACAGTACCATCATACAGTTGTGCATTCATCACAGCAATCAATTTTTGAACATTTTCATTACTCCAAAAGAAATAAAAATAGGAATAAAAATAAAATACAAAAGAACACTCAAAATGTCCCATCCCAAACCCCCCTTATTACTCATTTAATTTTTGTCCCCATTTTTCTACTCATCTCTCCACACATTGGATAAAGGGAATGTGAGCCACCAACTTTTCACAATCACACAGTCACACTACAAAAGCTATATAGATATGCTGTTTTGAAATTCATTCTTATGCCCCCCAAAAAAGTCATGATCTTTAATGCAATTTTGTTAGGGCAGACTTAGTAGTCTTTTGATTAGGGTGGGACTTATGATTAGGTTGTTTCCATGGAGATGTGACCCCACCCATTTGAGATGGGCATTAGTTTGATCAGTGGAGCCCTTTAAGAGAGCTCACAGAGAGAAGGAGCTCAGAGAAGCTGAGAGAGACAATTTGGAGAGAAGCCAAAACATGTAATCCAGAGTTTGCCCCTGGGAAAAACTAAGAGGTGACACAGACCCAGATGCTTAGAGATGCTTGGAGATGCAGACAGAAAGATGTTTAGAGATGCCTGCCCAGAATTTTCTCTGGTAAAACTAAGAGGGGACCCCAAATGCTTAGGGAGAAGTGACCTGGGAGAACAAGCAAGAATGCACAGGATCTGACAGAAAGAAGTTAAGAGAGGACCCCAGACACTTGGATGCACAGGAGCTGAAGAGGCTGGGAAAGACAGCAGCCCAGAGACATTTTGGAGAAAGCCATTTTGAAACCAGAACCCATAAGCAAAGGATCAGCAGATGCCAGCCTCATGCCTTCCCAACTGAGAGAGATTTTCCGGAAGCCATTGATCTTTCTTTATTAAAGGTGTCCTCTTGTTGATGCTTTGGTTTGAACACATTAATGGCCTTGGAACTGTGAATTTGTAACCTAAAAGATCCCCTTTATAGAAGTCAATTCCTCTGTTGTTTTGCATGATGTCAGCTTTAGCAAAGCAAGGCAATAGTCTTCAAGTTTCAAAGCTACTGGGTTGCAGTTCAACACTTTCAGATATTTCCTTTAGCTGTTCCAATACACTAAAAACTAAAAAGGGATATCTATATAACACATAAGAATAACCTCCAGAATAATCTCTAGACTCCATTTGAAATCTTTCATCCACTGAAACTTTTTATATTGTTTAATTTCTCTTCCCCTCTTTTGTCAAGATGGCTTTCTCAATCATACCATGCCAGGTTCAGGCTAATCCCTGGGAGTAATATCCCAAATTGCCAGGGATACTTACATCCCTGGGACTCATTTCCCACATAATGTGGAGGGCAGTGAGTTTATCTGCTGAGTTGGCTTCAAAAGAGAGGCCAAATCTGAGCAACAAAAGAGGTTCTATGGGATAACCCTTAGGCACAATTATAAGTAGGCTTCACCTCTCCTTTGCAGTAACCATCTTCATAAGGGCAAGTCCCAAGAACAAGAGCTCAGCCTTCTAAATTGATAGTCCCCAATGACTGTAGGAGTATCAGTAATTACTCAGGTGGGAAAGTTTACTATGTCCACATTTTCCCACAATCTTTCAAGGGGGCTTTGTGAATATATTTTTATTCTCTGTCCAAATTACTTTGAGATGTTTGGGGCTTCACACTAACATGAACAAATCAACAAAGATCACAATCCTTATTCAAAGTTCCATGTAATTATGGTCTTTGAATAAACTGAACATACAAGTTCAATTATATAGTGTGCTACATAAAATATAGATTTTGCCCCAAATAAACATCTCTTCTTTTGGTCTCACACAGAAGTTGAAGATTTACAACACTGTCAATATAATCCTTTACCTGTTAGTCTGATTTTCTTAGTCCTAACAAGATCAGCTTCATTCATATCTCTAGTTGAAGTCTGAACTGTTTTTCAGTTTTTTTAAAATAAATGCTGCATGAGGTAATACTGGCATTCATAGTTGCTGAACTCTAGCTCTGAATCTCAGGTGTCACACAGATATCCAAAGTTCCAGGGACTGATGTGGTTATACACAAAGAGCTCAGCATCTCAGAATTTAGAGATAGCCATTATAACTCAGGAACACATGTGACTGATGTAATAGCTTACAATCTAGGGACTTTTACAATAAGCCTTCCCCTGACAACCTATGCTCTCAGATTCAATTCTTATATTTTGCACATTATAATTAGTCCATATTATTGAGGTGTTATGGTGTTTTTCTTTTTGTTTCTCATTTACTTCACTCAAAATATTGTCCTCAATATCCATTCACATAATTGCATGCTTCACAATTTCATTCCTTCTTGCTGCCACTCAATATTCTATTGTTTGCATATATTACTGTTCAACATTCCATTTATCAGTTGATTTACCCTTAGGCCACCTCTATACATTGCAAATAATGAATACTGCCTCCACAATCAAGTGTGCAAATGTCCATTTGTATCCCTGCTTTCAGTTCTTCCAAGTATATACCCAATAATGGTGTTGCAGGACCTTAAGGCAACCTCATACTTAGCTTCTTGTGGAAACACCACACTGCCCTCCAGATGGGCTGCACCATTCTACTTCCCCACCAACAATGAATAGGTGCATCCCTCTCTCTACATTTTCTCCAGCACTTTTACCCCTCTGTTTATTTTTTCCCTTGAAATTTTACTGAGATATATTCACATACCATATAATCATCCCCAGTGTAAAATCAATTGTTCACAGTATCAAATAGTTGTGCATTCGTTACCACAATCAGCCCTTGAACACATTCACTACCCCCCAAAATAAAAATAAGAATTAAAAAAGAAAAAATATGAATAAAATAAAATACAATAAAAACATCAGGCAACAACACCACCACCAAGAATTCTATACCCCTCCTTATATCCTCCTCTTACAGACATTTAGCTTTGGTGTATTGCCTTTGTTACAATTAATGGAAATATTACAATGCTACTGATAGCTATAGATGGTAGTTTGCAATGGTTGTTTCTTTCCCCAATATCTTCACATTTTCATCACTGTGAAAAGTTCATATTCATTTGTTCTCTCTCATGAAAAAACATTCTTTTACTCATACATTTCAATCACCATTATTGAGCATTCTATGTTTCACTAAGTTATACGGTTCCAATCTTTATCTTCTATCAATCCTTCTGGTGTCATACATGCCCCTAGGCTTCCTATTTCAACCATACTCACAGTCATCTTTGTTCAGTGTACTTACAATATTGTGCTACCATCACACTGTATTGTGCTATCCATTTCTGGATTTATTCAATCAATCCTGATGAACATTCTATACTCCTTCAGTATCAAATGCCTGATATCTATCCTCTTTCTATTGTCTGATAACCTGGGTTCTCAGCTTTAACTCTCAAAGTTGCTCATCAATGTTAGTTCATATAAGTGAGACTATAGAGTGTTTGTCCTATTGTTTCTGGCTAATTTCACTCAACATAACATCCTCAAGGTTGATCCACTTTGTAATATACTCTATGACTTTATTCTGTCTTAGAACTGTGTAATATTCCATTGTACATGTATGCCACAGTTTGTTTATTCACTCATCCATTGATGGACATTTGGGCTGTTTTCATCTATTAACAATCATGAATAATGCCACTGTAAACATTGGTTTATAAATGTATATTTTTGACCTAGCTTTCACTTCCTCTGAATATATACCTAGTATTGGGAGTGCTGAATCATATGGCAATTTTACACTTAGCCTCCTGAGGACCCACCACACTGCCTTCTAAAGTGTTTACACCATTCTACATTCCTACCAACAGTGAATAAGTATGTCTCTTTCTCTACATCCTCTCCAGTACTTTTAATTTTCTGTTTTTTTTTTTTTTTTTTTTTGGATAATGGCCATTTGAGTGCAAGATATTATGTTTTTGATTTGTATTTATTTAATAGTGAAGTTAAGCATCTTTTCCTATGTTTTGAGCCATTTGTATTTCCTCTTCAGAAAAATGTCTGCCCATGAGTTTTGCCCATTTTTAAATTGGTTTGTTTTCCTTTTTGCTGTTGGGTTGTAGGATCTCTTTATATATTCTGGGTATTAATCCCTTGTCTGATATGTGGTTCAAATATTGTCTCCCATTGCATAGGCTGCCTTTTTAATTTTCTGACAAAGTCCTTTCATACACAAAAGTGTTCAGTTTTGAAGAGATCCCATTTATCTCTTTCTTCTTTGATTGCTTGCACTTTGGGCGTATGGTCTAGGAAACCACCTTCTATCACAAGATTTTTAAGATATTTCCCCACACTTTCTTCTAAAACTTATATGGTCTTACATCTAATTTTTAGGTCCTTGATCCATTTCAAGTTAATTTTTGTATAAGCTGTGAGATAGGAGTCCTCTTTCACTATTTGTGATATGAATATCCAGTTCTCCAAACAGCATTTATTTAAGAGGCTGCTCTGTCCAAATTGTGATGACTTGACAGGCTTATCAAAAACCCTTTTGTCTGTAGATGAGCAGGCCTATTTCTGAAAATTTAAATAGATTCCATTGGTCAGTATATCTATTCTTGTGCCAGTACCATGCTGTTTTGAGCACTGTAGCATTGTAATTTGCTTTAAAGTCAGGTATCGTGAGGACTTTTATTTAATTCCTCTTTCTCAAAATATTTTTGGCTATTTGTGGCACCCTGCCCTTCCACATAAATTTGGTTATTGGTTTTTCTGTTTCTGCAAAGTAAGTTGTTGGGATTTTAATTGGTATTGCATTGAATCTATAAATCAATTTAGGTAGAATTGACATATTAACTATATTTAGTTTTCCAATCCATGAACATGGTATGTCCTTCCATTTATTTAGGTCCTCTGTCATTTCTTTTAGCAATTTCTTGTAGTTTCCTGTGTGTAGATCTTTTGTGGCCTTGGTTAAGTTTATTCCTAAATATTTTATTCTATTGGTTGCTATTGTAAATGGTATTTTTTCTTGGTTTCCTCCTCATGTTGCTCATTACTAGTGTATAGGAACCCTACTGATTTTGCATGTTGATCTTGAACCCTGTCACTTTGCTGTACTCATTTATTAGGTCTAGTAGATTGCTGTTGATTCTTCCAGAATTTCTACATATAGGATCATGTCATCTTGAAAAATTCATAGTTTTACTTCTTCTCCAATTTGGATGCCTTTTATTTCTTTTTCTTGCCTAATCTCTCTAACAAGAAATTCCAGTGCAATATTGAATAACAATGGTGACAGTGGGTATCATTGTCTTGTTCCTCATCTTAGAGGGAAAGATTTCAGTCTTTCCCCATTGAGAATGATGTTAGCTGTGGGGTTTTTTTCATATATTGACATGATCATTTTGAGGAAAGTCCCTTCTGTTCCTATCCTTTTGAGTGTTTTCATCAAGAAAGGATGCTGATATTCATCAAATGCCTTTTCTGCATCAATTGAGATGATCGTGTTGTCTTTTGGCTTTCATTTATTGATGTGGTGTACTATATTAATTAATTTTCTTGTGTTGAACCAGCCCTGCATACCTGGAATAAATCCCGCTTGGTCATGGTGTATAATTTTTTTTAATGTTTTGCTGGATTCAAATTGCAAGTATTTTGTCAAGGATTTTTGCACCTATAATCATTAAAGAGATTGGAGTATAATTTTCTTTTCTTGTAGAATCTTTTTCTGGTATTATGGTGATGGGTGTCTTCATAGAATCAGTTAGGCAGCTTCCCCTCTTCTACAATATTTTTGAAGTGTTTGAGCAGGATTGGTACTAATTCTTTCTTGAATGCTTGGTAAAATTCATATGTGAAGGCACCTTGTACTGACTTTTCTTTTTTGGGAGCTTTTTGGTGGCTGATTCAATCCCTTTACTTGTGGTTGGTTTGTTGATGTCATCTATTCCTTCTCGAGTCAATGTTGGTTGATCACGCTTTTCTAGGATGTGGTCTTTTGTCTTAGTTGTCTAGTTTATTAGCATTTAGTTGCCCATAGTATCTTCTTATTATCTCCCTTATTTCTGTAGAGTCATTAGTTATGTCCCCTTTCCCATTCTGATTTTATTTATTTGCATCATCTCTGTTTTTTTTTTTTGTTTTTTGTTTTTTTTTGGTGTTGTAAGCCTAGCTAAGTGCCCATCAATTTTATTGATTTTCCTAAAAAACCAACTTGTAGGTCTTTGATTCTCTCTATTGTTTTTCATGTTCTCAATTTCATTTATTTCTTTCCTAATCTTTGTTATTTCTTTTTCTGTTTCCTCTGCAGTAAGTTTACTCTTCTTTCTATAGTTCCTCCAGGCAAACTGTTAATTCCTCAATTTTTGCTCTTATGTTCTTTTTTAATACAGGCAATTAGGGTATAATTTTCCCTCTCAGCCCCAACTTACTATTAATACATCCCATAAGTTTTCATATGTTTTGTTTTCATTGTTGTTTGCCTCAATATATATTCTAATTTCTGTTGTAATTTCTTCATTGATGCACTGGTTGTTTAAGTGTGTGTTGTTTAGTTTGCATATACATGTAAATTTTCCCACCTTCTTCCTGTTATTTATTTCCAACTTCATTCCATTACAATCTGAAAAAGTGTTTTGTATAATAGCAATATTTTTAGATTTATTGAGACTTGCTTTGTGGCCCCACGTATGGTCTATCATGGAAAATGATCCATGAGCACTTGAGAAAAATCTGTATCTTGCTGTTGGGGGTTGTAGTCCATAAATATCTGTTCAGTCTAGTCATTTATCATAAAAGTCAATATCTCTGTTTCCTTATTGATCCTATGTCTAGATGTTCTATCCACCGATGAAGGCAGTTTATTGAAGTCTCCAACTATTATTGTACAAGTGCATACTTCTCCTTTCAGTGTTGTCAGTGTGTGCCTTATGTATTTTGGGGGTACTCTGGCTTGTGCATAAATATTTATGAATTTTATGTCTTCTTGATGAATTCCTTTTTATTAAAATATAGTGTCATCCTTTGTCTCTTTTAATTGGAAATCTAAATTGACCGATATTTGTGTAGCTACCCTTGCTCTTTTCTGGTTGTTTGCATGAAATATCTTTTTCCAGCATTTAATTTTTAGCCTATATTTGTCCTTGGGTCTAAAGTGAGTCTCTTGTAGACAGTATATAGATGGGTTCTGTTTTTAAATCCATTCTCCCAGTCTATGTGTTTTGATTGGGGAGTTTAATCCACTAACATTTAATGCTATTACTGTAATGACAGTATTCTACCATTGTGTCTTTTGAATTTTATATGCCCTATATTTTTTCTCTCTCTCCTTTTACCCTTCCTGATAGTCTTCATTTCTATACTCTTCATCAAAGTGCTCTCTCCTGTCTTTCTATCAACCTGTAGCACTCCCTTAATATTTCTTGTAGAGCAGGTATCTTGTTCACCAGCCCTCTCAGGGTCTGTTCACCTGTAAATATTTTAAACTCTCCCTTATTTTTGAAGGACAGTTTTCCCAGATGTAGAATTCTTGGTTGGCAGTTTCTCTCAGTATCTTAAATATATCATACCACTGCATTCTCACCTTCATGGTTTCTGTGGAGAAATCCATTCATAGTCTTATCAAACTTCCCTTGTATGTGATGGGTCACTTTTCTCTTGCTGTTCTCAGAATTCTCTCTTTGTCTTTGACATGTGACAATCTGATTAGGAAGTGTCTTGAAGTAGGTCTATTCAAATCTCTTCTGTTTGGAGTATGCTGCACTTGCTGAATCTGTAATTGTATGTCTTCAGAACAGTTGGGAAATGTTCAGTGATGATTTCCTCCATTATTATTTCTGTCTCTTTTCCCTTATTTTTTCCTTCTGGGACACCCATAATGCTTATATTCATGTCCTTTATGTTGTTCTTCAGTTCCCTGAGACCCTGCTTATATTTTTTCACTCTTTTCCCTATCTGTTCTTTTGTGTATATGATTTCAGATATCCTGTCTTCCAGTTCACTGATCCTTTCTTCTGTTCCTTCAAATCTGCTGTTGTATGTCTCCATTGGGTTTTTCATTTCTTCTATTGTGGCTTTCGTTCTGACAAGCTCTTCCATTTGTTTTTTTCAAGCTTATAAATTCTTCTGTATTTTCACCAAGTGTCTTCCTTGTATCCTTCATCTCTTTCCCACATTTTCCTTCAGGTCATTTATCTGATTTAGAAGATTTGTTTGAACATGTTTAATTTGTTGTTTCAGTTACTGTGTCTCAGTTGAAGTGTTAGATTGTTTCTTTGGCTGGTCCATTTGTTCTTGCCTCCCAATATGACTTGGGATTTTTTGTAGCCTAAGCAACTGATTTTCTTGATTAGATTATTCTGGATATTGTTTCCAGTCTTTTCCCTAGTTTTTGTTTTATGTGTGTTATTTGTATTTGTTCTCTATGTATTCTTTGGCATTCAGTTCTATTTATTCTAGATCTCTTTCATAGCTTCTGTTTAATTGATCAGAATTTTTCAGCTCTTGTTTTTTCTGGTTCTTGCCTTGCCTATATGGAACCTTTTTAAGAGGGGTTCTCCCCAGATATTAATGACCCCAATGAGATTTTCCCATCTCAGAGAGGCCCAGCTCTTGGGAGGAGGGTGTAATCTGCATCAAGTTGCCATGAGAATAAGACCCAGCAGGTTTTCAGACCCTCCTGTGAAGCCTGTAGACACTGTGCTTTTTTTTATCATTTCCAGAATCTGGCACTTGTCAGCCCACATCTCCCCACCACTGAAAATAGATGTGGTACCTCTAATTCTCAGAAGTCCCTGTCCCTTCCAGGGATGTGGTTGACTCAGGCTGTGTCTGTTTTCTAGCCCCTATTGTCTGAGATCTCTGAAGGAGGGCTGCCACTTGAGCTGGGCCCCACCACCCCCTTTTCTTGGGGAATATATGCCATTTAGGGCATTATCTCCATCACTTGTCTCATTGCTTTGTCTCCCAGACTTATCTTAGCTCCACCTTGCCTGGCTCCATCTGTCAATTGAAAATATCTGAGACTTTCCCTAATGAGATAATTAGAATAATTTTTAAAAAAAGAAGAAAATCTTTAAACAGAAGAAAAAAACAAAAGGAATGAAACAAGGGAGTAAAAAGGAAATCCCTTTTCAGAGCCTTTCCCCAGACCCCAAGTTTCCAGTCAAGAGCCAGAGTTGTTACCTGACTCTGTGCACCCCCCTTCTTGGGGCACAGCCCCTTTTCAGCACTCTGAGCTCAGCTGACACTAAAAGACTCTGTCTTTATTCTTTTTTATTTTATTTCATTTTATTTTTTCTGTCAGCCCTGCCGCCTCTCTGCCAGGATTAAAGCCACAGTTGTAGCTTGGCTGAGCTGCTTTCCCTTGTGCCCAGCAGAGACTACATAGAGATAAGCCCTTTAGGGAATTATCTCCTTCATCTGACTAGTTACTTTCAGTCATACCTTAATTCTGCTCTTGCCCTTGGCAGTCCTGAAATTTGAGTTTCCACTGCTCTAATGGGCTACTGAAAAGATATATGTGTATATATATATATATATATATATATATATATAGAGAGAGAGAGAGAGAGAGAGAGAGAAAAACAAAAGAAGAAAAGATTTAAAAAAAAAACCCTTTTCAGAGCTGGACCCCAGCTCCCTGGGTTTGCCAATCAAGAGCCAGAGTTGGTATCTGTTCCAGTTTGCTAAATGCTGCCATTATGCAAAGTACCAGAAATGGATTGGCTTTTATAAAGGGAGTTTATTTGGTTACATAGTTACAGCCTTAAGGCCATAAAAGTGTCCAAGCTAAGGCATCAAAAATAGGGCAACTTCACAGAATAATGACTAATAGCATCTGGAACACCTCTGTTGTCTGGGAAAGCACATGGCAGGCATCTTCTTTCTTTGCTCCCAGGTTGTGTTTCAAACTTGCTTTCTCCCAGGATGTTTCTTTCTAGCATCTGGGGTTTTTCTCTTAGTTTCTCTCAGGCAAACTCTGGAGTAACAAAAGACTACTATCAATGGCTGTCTTCAAAATGTCTCTCTTGTCTGCAGCCAACATCAGGGGTCCACAACTCCAAGCATCTCTGAGCTAGGCCAGC
Source organism: Choloepus didactylus (assembly GCF_015220235.1). Taxonomy (NCBI): domain Eukaryota; kingdom Metazoa; phylum Chordata; class Mammalia; order Pilosa; family Megalonychidae; genus Choloepus; species Choloepus didactylus. The sequence goes on along the minus strand of NC_051334.1, from coordinate 104,636,264 downwards.
TAGCATCTGGGTCTGTGCCAGCATTTTTAAAGGACTCCAGTGATTAAATGAAGACACACACTGGATGGGCAGGGTCATGCTTCCATGGAAATAATTCAGAGTTACCTCCTACAGTTGGGTGGGTCACATCTCCCTGAAGACAATTTAATCCAAATATTCCAACCTAATCAACACTAATATGTCTGCCCCCACAAGATTGCATCAAAGAACATGGTATTTTTGGGGACATAATGCATCCAAACCAGCACAGTATCCATTTCTATGTACCCCTTTTTCTTGGGGCCCAGGCTTTTTCCAGTATTCTGAGCTCCTCCAGCTCCAAAAGTCTCTGTTTTTTTTTTTTTTTTTTTTTTTTTTGTCAGCTCCAACTCCTCCTGGTTCCTTTTGTGCTTGTTCTTGACTTATCAGTGCTTGGAGCTTTTATTTTAGCAGCCTGAATTTGTTAATTAATTCTGCAATTGGAGACTGGTTGAACCACCCTCCCTGCTCCCAGCAGAGATTGCTTCTTTTACCCTTTGGGAACCAGCTCCAAGACAGCCTGCCATGCCAGTGGGGGAGGGTCACCTACCTCCTTGCTGGGGTTTCTTACAGTTCTCTGTGATCTCAGCCATTCTACCCAACCCAGATGTGTGTTCAGTCACAGAAGTCCCTGAAACCATTGCTCCAGACAGTTCTTGGTTATTTACCAGATGCCCTAGAGGAGTAACTAAATACACCACACCAGGCTGCCATCTTTCCCTGCCCCTACTTATATTTGTTTTTAATAAAGAGTACAAAAATATTGCAACAAACAAAACAAGTAACCCTAGTAATGGAATTTTCTATTGCTAGTTTGAAGTGTAATCTATTAATCACAGGTGAAACCCATTTAAGCTATATTTACAATGGCTAAAATTAGAATTCAAATGCTTTTTGTTTTAGAACATCACTGTATTCCTGAGAGTGAGAAAGAGTAAGCAAATTGTGGTGCATCTAGCTTATTCTTGATTATCTTTGATTAAAAATCACTTCCTGGCTGGGTTATTTTTCTAAGTGAGGCATTAACAGCCATTCCACACTTTGTCTATGGTTTAAATTAAGAATAATGTACCATGACTTTTGAGGTGGAACAAGTATTTTGCATCTAGTATTATTGTAAAAATATGACTGATAATCTTCTGCACAAGTTACTTGTTTAGCTTAAATGGCAAAAAAATGCAGTTGGCTCTGAAAATTCAGGTGCTGAATTCAGAAACATCCCCTGGGGTCTCTGAGGAGACATTTATAACATTCAGTTTTATCAAGGTTCCACATAAAATAATTTTACTGAAGATGGCCCCACTTTACTCTCTATTCCTAAACAAGCTACATGAAAAATCAGGCTAAAAAATCTGGGTTACTCAGAAAATTCTGTATAGAGTACTTTTAAATATTGAAAAAGTTGCTGTTCTAATTCAACATCTGCTTTTCCATGAAGCACATTTTTGATGTGTTTCTACTCTTTTACTTAAAATCAGCACATATGAAAAAGCATTTTCATATCCATCATCTCATTTGAAACTCACATCAACTCCATGAGATAGGGCATATTTTATTGCCCTTGAATGACTTATTATAAACAAAATAACCTGAGGTACAGACAAATATAGGTGATTTACTCAAGGTCACACACCAACTAATGACAGCAAGACAAGAATCCAAATTTTTTAATCTATTGCTTTTTCAAAAATACTATGCTAAGTTTTACCTATAATGGCAGATTTCTGATACCTCATTAGTATGTTAATATAATAAAACTAAATTTGAAGATTTAAGGGTGCAAGGATCAGGAAAGGGGCTAGGTATAACACTTTAGGAGCATAGGGACTCCCTGACCTTCCTCTTTAGATGTGGAATGCTGCAAATGTATTGTAGTTACCTAGGGACTCCATATAAATTGCTTGCTTTTTGTAGCATTTATAAGTATATTAAGCTGAGGTTGGTAAGCATAAGACAGCTCTGCTGGCTCATAAGACAAATCAATTCATACATCTAATTTTTAAAGTTCTGTGGGGTGAGAAAAGGTCAGGACCCCAATCAATCCCAATATTTGAATTCTCAGTCCAGACCTTCTGTTAGGTGACTATCTTGCCCTGAGATGTGACAGGGTGAGTGTCCAAGATCCAAGAAGCATTGGCACTCTGCTATACTTTCAATGGAGTATTCAGCAGAGAACCTTTTTATCTTTTTTTTTTTCAATGTGCATTTTGGCTTTTTGATTCATTCCTGTCAGGTTTCAATATTGGAAGTTTATACATATGTTCCTTCCTTCAACTTTCTCATCTTCTTTTATACTCTTCCAGGGGGATTTATTTTTTATTTAATTTTATTTTTTTAGGTAATTCATGCAGCTCAAGTGACTGAAGACTACAGATAGCACAATTAGTTATTCTGTCCCTTGAATTCTCCTTCCTATGTCCACTACCACAGAATAATGTCTCTGAAGAACTGCCCTTCTTCAAACATAACTTTAAAAGAATTGGCTTGTTTTCTAATGTGTCTAGCATCAAAAATGTATTAATTTGCACCTCAATTTACATCTTCTAAGTGATCATATTGCATTACTACTAGTTCTTTCAAAATTCCCCTCCCCATGAAGTGTTTTTGTTCTTTATTGATGGATTGAGATTTGGAAGTAACCTTAATAAATGCTGCAGCATTTATGCACATTGGTTTTCACTGTCCTTCTGTAATATTTTTGATGTGAGAATTTAGAAACTGCAGTATTTTACATTGATATGAATGACTGAAAAATATCTTGAAATCAATGACCATAACAAATATATCTCCCCAGTGCAGTTGATAGAGTTGAATGGGATAGAGTAATGAATGGCATTAACAGCAGCTATTCAATAGCAAGTGTTCCTTTCAATACAGGTGCACATTCACAGCAAACTGACTTTTTCTACCATATACATAGGGGCTTGATTATACATAACCTTCAATTTCCTTACAAGCATATCACATCTCATGTCTTCAAGATCTAAAGCTTCTTGGAAGCTTACAAAAATATGTTCTCAAAATTCTTATGTCCATTCAGAATATAAAAGTCTATTTACATTAGTATTTATTGAGTGATATGTAACTTTTTCTAAAGACAAAAAAAACAAAATTTTGCAATTTTTCAGATTGAATACATAACACAAAATGCTATTGAACATTTACTATGTTCTTGTGTGATCTTAGGCTTTTCCAAGTGCTTTATACACATTAAACCATTTAATGCTCCCCAAACTCTATAATGTTGCAATGATATTCTGTTGCAGAACATAATTGAGTAGACACAATTCTCCCTATTACTCTCACTAAGTACAGTTAAAAACCCTAGACATTATATGTAAAACAAATACAAGAAGAATCTTAAAGGCAGGGACCTGGGGGCTTAAGAAATAACACGGTGGTGATTTCCCAGGTTTCTTTTCTTTCTTTTTTATCATATATTTTTATTGTAGTATATAAAATACATACATAGAAGTGACAAACTTCCAAGGGCAATTCAACAAGCCATTAGAGAGCAAATCTCAAAGAATACTATAGGTTACAGTTCCACAGTCTCAGCAACTTGCCTACTATGAGAATACAACATATACACAAAATGGTAACATCACTCAAAGCATGGTTCAACAAGTAGATAAACAGGAAATTTCCAAAGTTGTCATGAGTTTTAGTACCACAGCCTCAGCCATTTCCCCACTGCCAAACACAACATATACACAAAAATTTGACGGCCCTCAAAGTACAATCTAACAAGTAGCCAAAGAACAAATCCTAAAGGATGCCATCAATAGTGTCTTCAAGAACATCAACTAGATGTGTCCCATTTGCTCATAAATACTGCCTAGACATCCCTGAACATTGTGAAAGTGATTAAACTAGAGGAAGAGTGTAGCAACAGACAAGATGGAATTTAACAAAGGATTGTGAATACTGAATCTTTATATAATTATCTTTTTCTTGGTTGCTGGGGTGTTAGAACAGCTAGAGGGAAGGGATTGAAATTGTGGAACTTTTACCCATGGCATCCCAGTTTTCTTTATCTCACATATCCCAGACTGAGTATTATAGACGCTTGTAACCCAGAGATGCCTATGGGTGCAGACAAAAAGTGTCCTAAGTATAAACTCTTTCTCTATATAAAAACATTCAGTAAAGGGGAAGTCTATAAAAACAGAAAATTATTAGAAAATAAACATCATACTTCAGACAAATACCACTGGAAAAAATGTGCTCTCCCCCCATGCCCACCAGCTAAGAGCAAGGGGAGAGCTTAGACTTCCATGCTGCCAGGATCCTTCCACTTTCTCCACAGATTATGTCAGAGAAGGCCATATGAAGATCTAGGACTTTCATCCCCACTTGGTATTAATGACATACCCTTCCCCTGAACTGTCAGAGGAGGTATTGGGGTGAGCAGGAATAAAGTCCTCTTCTGCCTCATCCATGATGTTACCAGTGGAGGCTCATAGAGAGACCACTACTCACACCCCCATCCAGCCATAATGAGAAGTCTCTTCTCCTTGAATGTCAATGGAGGCTGAAAAGGAAACCTGGACTTCTACTCCCACCTGCAAGTTAAAAGTTTCTACTCATCCCTTTCTCTACATGAGTGGAGTCAGGGGAAGCCAACATAAAAAACAGATCTAAATAAGATCCCAAGACTCATAGCATAATATCCAAAATATACAGGCATCAATTAAAAAAAAAACAACACTTGCCTATTAAGAACCAGGAAAATCTCAACTTCAATCACAAAAGACAATCAATAGATGCCAACACTGAGATGATAGAAATATTAGAAATATCTGACAAAGGGTTTAAAGCAACCTTCTTAAAAATGCTTCAATGAGCAATTATGGAATCACTAACATTCATGTCATTGGAGTCCTATAAGGAAAGGAGAAAGAGAGTGGGGTGGAGAGTATGAGATGGAATAATGGCTGAAAATATACCCAATTTTGCAAAAGGCATATAACTACAGATTCAAAAGGATGAATATTCCCAACCTGAATAAGTACAAAGAAATATAGGCCAAGGAACAACATAATCAAACTTCCAAACACTAAAGGCAAAGAAAAAAATCTTGAAAGTTGCAAGAGAGACACAACACTTTACCTAAAAAAGAAAAACATGTGGAATGATATTGTATTTCTCATCAGAAAACATGGAGTCCAGAAAAAGGCGGCACAACATTTTTAAAGTGCTAAAAGCAAAGAATTGTCAACTGAGAAATCTATATCCAGCAAAAAATTCTCTCAGGAATGAAGAAAAATAAAATCAAAGGAAAACTAAGGCACTTGTTTCCAGCAGACCTATCTAAAGGAATGCCTAAATAAAGTTCTTGAAATAGAAAGGAAATGAAGAAAAACAAGGATTAGCTATGAAGACATGATGTTGAGTAAAATAAGCAGACACAAAAGAACAAATATTGTATGATTCAACTTATATGAAATTACTATATATGCAAATTCATAAGGACAAAAAATAGATTACAGGTTGCCATGGGCCAGGGAGAAGGAGGTATTGGGAATTATTACTTAATGGGTACAGAGATTCCATTAGGGTCTGTGCTAGTTTGGATATATTATGTCCCACCAAAAGCCATATTCCTTAATGCAGTCTTGTGGGGGCAGATGTATTAGTGTTGATTAGGTTGGAATCCTTTGATTGTTTCCATGGATATGTGACTCAATCAACTGTGAGTGAAATATTTGATTGTATTATTTCCATGGATATGTGGACCCCACCTATTCAGAATGGGTTTTTATTTAATCACTGGAGTCCTATAAAAGAGCTCACAAAGAGAAGGACCTCAGAGCGTCTAAGAGTGACATTTTGGAAAGCAGCTGAAAGAGACATTTTGGAAATGGCCATTGAAAGCAGACTCTTGCTGACACTTTGGAGATGTTAGCCCAGAGTTTGCTCCAGAGAAGCTAAGAAATGACAAAATGCCCCAAGAGCAACATTTTGAAGAATGCACAGGAGCTGAGAGAGGAGCTGGAGCACAACCCAGGATCATCAGACACCAGTCACATGCCTTCCCAGCTAACAGAGGTTTTCCAGACACCACTGTCCTTCCTTCAGTGAATGTACACTCATGTTGATGCCTTAATTTGGATATTTTCATGGCCTTCAGATGGTAAATTTGTAACCAAATAAACCCCATTTATAAAAGCCAATCCATTTCTGGTATTTTGCATAACAGCAGCATCAGTAAACTGGAACAGGGTCATGAAAAAGTTGAGTAATGGATGATGGTATTGCTAGCTGAACACTCACTGTGAATGCAATGGATACCATTGAACTTTACAGTGCTTAAAATGGTAAATTTTGATTTGTATATGTGTTACCACAACAAAAAGTAAAAATGGGGGGAATCTCAGAACATCAGGAATGAAGACAAAACAACAGAAAGAATAAAACTATGGGTAAATACAATAGACTTTCCTTATCCTTTTGAGTTTTATAAATTATGTTTAAGCACCCATTATAATGCTTTATAATGTGGTGGCAAATATATACAGAGAAAATATTTGTCATTATAGTATAATTGGTGGAGGGGAAAAGATATGAGAGGTAAAATTTCTATACTTCATTCAACTGGTAAAATGTTGACATAGTAACTATGATGTATGCACATTTTAATACCTAGAGCAATCACTAAGAAAACTACAAAATGTGATGCATTTCAAAACACTAGAGATAAATCAAAATGTAATTCTAAGAAAGGTCCAAGTAATGCACAAGAAATCAGGTAAAAGAATAGAAAAATGAAAAACAGAAAGAACAAACAGAAAGAAACAATAAAATGACATACACAAATCCTATCATATAAAAATGTTATATAATCAAAATACAAAAATTTAAAAAGCTTGGCAGAGTCAATAATTAAATAACCCAACTCTCTGCTGTTTACAGGAATCTCACTTCACACAAAATAAAATAGCTAGATTTAAACTGAAAGGATGGAAAAATATAATTTTCAAACTTTAATTCAAAAGAAAACAAGAGTGATTGTAGTAATATGAGATGAAGTAGATCTAGACAGAAGAAAATTACCACAGAAAAAGATGAACACTGTATGATGATAAAAGAGTCAATCCTCCAACAAAATATAATACAAAATGTGTGTGCACCAACCAGCAGAGCTGTAAGATAAATCAGTCAGAAACAGAGCCCAAAGGAGTAGACAAACCCACAATCATAGTTGGAAATTTCATCACTCCTCTCTCAACAATTGATAGAACTACTGGGCAGAAAATCAACAAGTATATTGAAGAACTGAACAACACCATCTACCAATGGGATATAATTGAGATATATAGAACACTCTACCCAACAATAGAAGTTATACTTTTTTGAAAGCACCCACAGAATGTTCTCCAAGATAAGTTTGATCAAACAAATCTCAACAAATTTAAAAGGATTGATGTCATACAGAGTATGCAGAAATCAACAACAGAAATATAACAGGACACTATCTGTGCTGGTTTATATATATTATTTCCCCCATAAAAAGCCATATTCTTTGGTGCAATATTGTGGGAGCAGATGTATTAGTGTTGATTAGATTGGAACCTATTGGTTCAGTGTTTCCATGGAGTTGTGACTCAACCATCTGTGGGCAAGAGCTTTAATTGGATTATTTCCATGGAGGTGCTGCCCTGCCCATTCAGGTTGGGTCTTTATTGGATCACTGGAGTACTTTAAAAAGAGCCACACAGGCCCAGATGCAAAGCAGCTGTGAGTGACATTTTAGAGAGCAACTTAGAGTGACATTTTGGAGAGAGCTGCAGCTAAGAGAGGACAAATGCCCCAAGAGCAACATTTTGGAGAACATCATTTTGAAATGCAACCCGGGAGCAAATGGATGCCAGCTACATGCCTTTCCAGCTAACAGAGGTTTTCTGAATGCCAGTGGCCTTTCTCTAGTGAGGGTACCCTTTGTTGATGCCTTACCTTGGACACTTTAAGGCCTTAAGTCTGTGACTTGGTAACCAAATAAACCCCCCTTATAAAAGCCAATCCATTTCTGGTGTTTTGCAAAATGGCAGCATTAGCAAACTGGAACACTATCCAAATACTTGGAAACTAAACAACACACATCTAGTAATCCAACAATCAGTGGAAGTCTCAAGGGAAGTCAAAATTGCATTGAACTGAATGAAAATGGAAATGTAACATATCAAAATTTGTGTAACACAACTAAAGCAGTCCTGAGAGTAAATCTTTAACACTAAATATTTACATTAGAAAAGAAGAAAAGTCACAAATCAATAATCTAAATTCCCACCTTGAGAAACAAGAAAAAAAAGCAAAATAAAATAAACCCCAAATAAACAAAGGTATGAATAATGAATATAAGAGCAGATATACATGAAACTTAAAATAATACCTTATTTGACTCTCTTATCAGTGTACATCTTCTATTATGGAGATGTCAGAAGCTACTGTGGGCCTTCAAATATCATCTTTCTTCATATAACACCTAAGTCTATATTTTCAACCCAGATATTTCAACTAGGTTTCACACACATCTGTCCAACTTCCCACTGGACATCTGTATTTGGCTGTTCTAATGTCACTCACTATGTCTGTGCCAGTTTGTATACATTATGTCCCCCAGAAAAAGCTATATTATTTAATGAAATCTTGTGAGGGCAGATAGATTAACATTTTTTGTTAGGTTGTAACCTCTTAATTGAATGTTTCCATGGAGATTTTACTCCACCCATTCATGGTAGGTCTGGATTAGTTTACTGGAGTCCTTTAAAGAGCTCACACAGAGAGCAGAGATGATGAAAATGCCCCATGACATGCTAAGGCAGGATACTCAGCTGCTTGCTGACACTTTTGAAATTCTGGCCCAGAGTTTGCTGCAGAGAAGCTAAGAGAGGACAAAACACCCCAAGAGCAGCTGAGAGAAACTTTTGGAGAGATGCTTGCAGATGCTTTGAGATGCTTGGAGATGTTTGGAGAGGCTAGCCCAGAATTTGCTCTGGAGAAGCTAAGAGAGGACCCTGATGCTTAGATGCACAGGAGCTTGGAGAAAGACATTTTGAAATGCAACCCAGGAGAAAAGGAACTGCAGATGCCAGCCATGTGTCTTCCTGACTGACAGAGGTGTTCTGGGTGCCATTGGCCATTCTTTAGTGAAGGTATTTTCATGTTGATGCCTTAGTTTGGACAATTTTATGGCTTTAGGATTTTAAATTGGTAATCAAATAAACCCCCTTTATAAAAGCCAATTCATTTCTGGTATTTTGTGTAATGGCAACATTAGCAAATCTGAACAGATTTTGGTACAAGGAGTGGGGTGTTGCTGATTTTGCAAATACCAAACATGTTGGAACAGCTTTTTAAATGAATAAGGGAAAGATTCTTGAAGAACTGTGAGAAGTTTGGTAGAAAAAGCCTAGATTGCTTTGAAGAGACTGTTGGTAGAAATATGGAGTCTAAACATAGCTCTGATGAGGCCTTGAATAGAAATGTTGAATGTGTCATTGCAAACTGGAAGAAAGGTGATCCCTGTTTTAAAGTGGTGGAGAATTTGGCAAAACTGAGTCCTGGTGTTGAACGGAAGGCAGAATTTGAGAATGATGAGCTGAGATACTTAGCTGAAGAGATCTCCAAGCTAAACATTGAAAATGCAGCCTGCCTTCTCCTTGCAGCTTATAGTAAAATGTGAGAGGAAACAGATAAGCTAAGAACTGAGCTCTTGGGTACAAAGAAACCAGAAATTGATGGTTTTGAAGATTCTGGGCTTCCAGAAAGTGAGACTTCAGTGGATGGTGACCCACATGAGGATTTAACCACACTTGGAAACTGACTGCCATTTCAGAACAAGAAAAGATTGGAAAAGGAGTTATCCAGAAAGGATTTGTGGAAAGTCTTATTGTCTGATGGTCTTGACCCCAGTATTGTTCATGCCAAGCCAACAAATTTTTGCAAGATCTGTATAAAGAAAACCACTGCCAGTCTGGACTGGAGAGGACATAGAAGGAAGAAATTGAAGGAAAACTTTCATCAAAGGCAGAATAATGGATATTGAAGTCTGGAATCAAGAAACCTTGGGAAAGGAGAGCATAGCAGCCCATGCATGTGGAAAGGGTGAGTTTGCCCTGGAGGCAGAGGGTGGGCCTTCTGCCTCTATGCTCAGGAAGAGTGCTGCCACCCCAGACCTCAGAGAGGGTGGAGCACATTCCTCCAGGATAGGGGAGAGCCTGGCTGCCATCCCACTTTTTAAAGTGGGGAGAACATTTGCCCCAGAGTCCTGGTGGCTCCCCGATGTTTGAGGAGGGTGGGGTCGAGAAGGTGATCTCCACAATGCAAGGATATGTTGGATCACTCATCCCAGCATATGGAGGGAAAAGGTGTGCTGTGTAAACCTTTGGAAAGAGTGGAAGTGCCCCTCTCAAGACCAAAAGATAAAATGTCATTCTATAAATGAATCTCAGACTTTGAAATCTAATGAAATATATCCTGTGCATTTTAGGAATTGTTTTGGTCCCATGAACACTGTTATCCTTTCAATTTCTCCCTATAGCAATGGGATTGTTTATCCTATTAAAGTCTCCTTTGTATATTGGCAGCAGATAACTTGTTCCAAGTTTCACAGGTCCACAGCTAAAGGGGAATTTTGCCTTAGGATAGACCATGCCAGTAACTGATTTTGATAAGATCTTGTACTTACCTATTGTTACTGAAGTGGTTTAAGATTTTGTGATACTGTGATGGGATGAATGTATTTTGTATTTGGAATGAATATGTCTTTTTGGAGTCCAGGGGTTGGAATGTGCCAGTTTGTATATATTATGCCCCAAGAAAAAGCCATAATCTTAATGAACTCTTGTGGGGACAGATTGATTAATCTTTTTGATTAGGCTGTGATCTCTTGATTGAATGTTTCCATGGAGATTTGACCCCACCCATTCAGGGTAGGTCTTGATTAGTTTATTGGAGGCCTTTAAAGAGAGCTCATACAGAAAGTAGAGATAATAAAAATGCCCAAGGACATGCTAAGCCAGGAGACCCAGATGTTTGCCAATGCTTTTGAGATGCTGGCCCAGAGTTTTCTCCAGAGAAGCTAAGAGGGGACAAAACAACCCCAAGAGAAGCTGGGAGAGACTTTTGGAGAGATGCTTGCAGATGCTTTGAGATGCTTGGATGTGTCTGGAGATGCTAACCCAAAGTTTGCTCTGGAGAAGCTAAGAGAAGACCCTGATGCTTAGCTGCACAGGATCTCAGAGAAAGCCATTTTGAAACACAACACTGGAGCAAAGGAACAGCAGATGCTAGCCATGTGTCTTCCCAGCTGACAGAGTTGTTCCGAATACCATCAACCATTCTTCAGTCAAGGTATCTTCTTGTTGATGCTTTAGTTTGGACACCTTTATGTCCTGAGGACAGTAAATTAGTAACCAAACAAACCTCCTTTATAAAAGCCAATCCATTTCTGGTATTTTGCATAATGGCAGCATTAGCAAACCAGAGCAATGTCCAAAACTGAATTCACTACATTTTGTACCAAATCTGGTGTCCCTCCTTCCAAATTTCCTATTATCATGAATGGTACAGAAAGGCCCAAATTGGAAAACTTGAACTCATTCTTGACTTCTCTGTGAAGATCTCCAAAGTAATAATGGGTTCCTATAAATTTTATCTCACTCATAGTTTTTTTAATAAGCTCATTCTCTATCTCTACTCATTATTTTAGTTAAAATTGTATGCTTTCATCTGTAGAGCCTGCTTTGAATCTGACCCCCTTCAATCCACTTTCCATATTGATGCCGGAATAATCTTTATGAAATTAAAATCTAATCTTGTCAACCCCATGCTTAAAACAGTTAAGTAACCTTCTTGACCATATGATGATATATAAAACTTAGGGTAGTTTGTGTGAAGCAGAGAGCATTTATCTAAAAAATTGTTGATGTAAATTATTCAAAATCAATATATTTCCATTACCAACAAAAATTTTCATGCTGCAAGACAAAAAAGTTAGAGCTGTCATAAGCTTGTTGTGAACAAAACAAATAATCTCATCAGGAAAGTGTCACAGGGTAGTACCTGTCAAAATACATCACTTGTTCCAATATATGACAGCATTAAAATATTTTTTACTGTATTGAATTCAAAGTGCATTATATTCAAATTAAGTTTAAAATTACAAGTGTAAATCAGGCAACCTTAAAATGCTTAGTTACTTAATTAAAAATTTTTTCTGTGACAGTGCTAATTCTCAAACTTTTCATTTCCATAAATCAGGTAATCAATATATATTCTTGAATATCATTTGGGAAGCTTGGAAGACAATAAGCAGGATATAAGGAATTATGAGAGTGTGTTTAGTATGTCATGCTTTGTGTTTAAACTGAAAATATACATGAGAGTCCTTGCATGTACATATTTTTTTTAAATGGCATAAACCTATTTAAAGTATATCATATAGTGATTTATATACTTCTTTATGCAAAAAGTATCACTAGTATCACTAGCAGGAAACTCAGGGAAAGGAAGCACTGTTTATTTAACTCTTGGGTGAGAAATTTGCTGGATCTCAGATGAAGGAGGAAAAGAAACTTTTCACTTTGAAACCTTTTGTGATATTTTAATTTTCTTTTACAAATGTGTATGTTTTAGCTATTGAAATAGTTTTAAAATATAAGAGTTATTTCAGAATCCTGCCATTTAGGAGGATGTTAATTTCCCAAGACCAAAAAAATTGCATAAAGAGTTGAGAAGAGAGTTACCTACCCATAAAATATTATAAACACATGACAAACATACAAATTACATCCCAGGAAATATGCAATTTATTAGATAACGAATGGCACTGACAGCAAGTTCTATAAAGACCTACAGAAGAAAGAGCTGAGGCAGTCCAGGAAAGTTTCATATATGCCATGAGACTCTACTTATCACAGTTTATGGTATTAAGAATGAATTTTGCATGCAAAGAGAATGGATTTCCCAACACTCCACTTCTGTTCATTTGGAAGAGTTGAGTTGGCTTTATTTCACTGTCAGAATCTCTTGTGGTTTTATTTCATTAACATTTAGCTATTCATGAAGTTATTCAGTTTATACATGTTTAATTTATATTTTCTATATGGGTCTGTGGTAATTAAAATGCCTTGTAATTGAGCTCATTATTGTGATTTCATGGCTATACTTAGACTTGTATACATAGATAAATTCAAGCAATTTTTTCTCCCCACCTAACTACTAGATTCAAATACATTTTGTATATGATTTACATTTCTTTAACTTGGCAGAAACACGGTGAAATTCTTTTTTGTACTCAACATTTTAACATTTGCTCTTTATGCAGTTTGGTATACACAAGAGTCTTAATATATAAAAAAGACACAAAGAGAAGCATTATACATTCTCCTCCATGTCTTAAGCCTCTTCCTCCTTTGGTTTTTTTGTTTTGTTTTGTTTTGTTTTGTTTCTGAATGCAATTTTTTGGAGATATATTCACATACCAGGTAATCAATGAAAGGCTACAATAAATGGTTCATGGAATCAACATATAGTTGTGCCTTCATCACCACAATTTTTGAATATTTTCATAACTCAATAAAATAAGAATAAAAACAAAAAAGACACCAAAAGTATCCCATACCATTTATTCCACTATTATTTATTTTTTTATCTTTATTTTCTTAATCAGTCCATACACTGGATAAAGGGAGTGTCAGTCACAAGGTTTTCACAATTACACACTCACACTGTAAAAGCTATAAAATTATACAATCATCTTCAAGAATCAAGGCTACTGGATTACATTTCAACAGTTTCAGGTATTTTCTTCTAGCTCTTCTAATACACTAAAAACTAAAAAGGGATATCTATACAATGCATAATAATAACCTCCAGAAGGACCTCTCCACTCTATTTGAAAGCTATCAGCAACTGAAACTTTATTTTGTTCTTCCCCCTTTTGGTCCAAGAAGTCTTTCTCAATCCCATAATGTTGGGTCCAGGTTCATCCCTGGGAGCCAAGTTCCACATTGCAAGTGAGATTGGCACCACTGGGAGTCATGTCCCATGTAGGAGGGAGGGCAGTGAGTTTGCCTGCTGAGTGTGTTTAGAGAGACAAGCAACCTCTGAGCAAGAAAAGAGGTTCTCTGGGGGTGACCCTTAGACAAAATTATAAGTAGGTTTAGTTTCTCCTTTGCAGGAATAAGTTTCATAAGGGCAAGTCCCAAGATCAAGGGCTTGGCCTACTAAATTGGTAGTCCCTAATGCTTGTGAGAATATCAGGAATTCCCCATTTGGGAAAGTTCAATATTTCCACATTTTCCCTCAGTCCCTCAAGGGGAATTTGCAGACTTTTTATTCTCTGCCCAAATTATCTGGGATGTATTGGGACATCAAACTAACCTGCACAGTACAAAAAGATCTGACTCCTTTTTCAAAGTTCCAGGTAATTATACTGTTTAAATAAACTGACCATACAAGATAAATTGGATAGTATGCCACAGAAAATATAGATTTTGCACCAAATAAACATATCTTCCTTTAGTCTCACACAGAAGTTAAAGGTTTAAAACACAGTTAATATTGTCCTTTATCCTTTAGTGTGATTTGCCTTAGTCTTAACCAGATCAGCTTTATTCATATCTCTAATTGAAGACTGATATCTTTTTCAGCTTTTTTTTAGCACTTGCTCTGTGTGGCAATGCTAACTTTCAAAACTGCAGAACACTAGCTCAGAGTCTCAAGTGTCACACAGATACCTGAAGCTCCAGGGAATTACCAGGTTATACACAAAGAGAAAAGACTTGCAGAATTTATAAATAACCTTAACAACTCAGGAATAGATGATATTGCTACAAGAGCTTAGAATTGAGGAACTTTTAAAATAAATCTTCCCCTGATAATCTTTGCCCTTGATTTCCATTCTCAGTGTTTGCAAATTATATTTAGTCCATATTAGTGGTCATTTTAATACTTGTCTTTTCATTTCTGGCTTTCTTCACTCAACATACTGCCCTCAAGTTCCATTCACCTAGTTGCATGCCTCACAACTTCGTTCTTTCTTGCAGCCACTCAACATTCCATTGCATGTATACAACACAGTTTGCCCTTCCATTCCTCAGTACATGAACCCTTAGGCCTGCTCCATACATTGCCAATCATGAATACTGCTGTCTTAAACACCAGTGAGCAAATGTCCATTTGTGTCTCTGCTTTCAGTTCTTCCAAATACATACCTAAAAACAGGGTTGCAGGATCATATGGCAACCCTATACTTAGCCTCCTGTGGAACCACCACACAGCCCTCCAGATGGGCTACAACATTCTACTTCCATACCTACAGTGAATAGATATATTCCTCTCTCCACATCTTCTCCAGCATTTGTTTCTTTCTGTTTATTTTTTAAACAGTTTCATTCACACACCATATAGTAAATCCTAAGTAAACAATCAATGGTTCCTAGTATAATCACATAGTTATGCATTTACCACCACAATCTATGTGAGTACATTTCCATTTCTTCCACAAAGAAATAAGAGGAAAAAAAAGAATTAAAAATAAAGGAAAATAAAAAAGAGAAACAGGAACAGTAACACCAATACTCCCATAACCATCCCTTAAATCCTCCAATTATTGACATTTTAATTTTGTATGTTGCCTTTGTTACATTTTATGGAAGTATGATACAATTCTACTGTTAACTATGACTCTAATTTGCATTTATTGTATTTTCCATATACCATCCCATTTTCAACAACTTGCAATGTTGACATTCATTGTTCTTCTTCACATAAAAACATTCTTATATTTGTGCATTTAATCACCATGATTGTCCTCTCTAGGTTTCACTAAGTTATACAGTCCCATTTTTTATCTTCTATCTTTTCTTCTGATGTCAAACATGCCCCTAGCCTTCCTCTTTTGACCATACTCATGCTCAGCATTGTTCAGTGTATTTACAGTATTGTGCTTCCATCAGGTAGTATTTTGCTATCCATTTCTGGACCCTTACAATCAATCCTGTTGACCATTCTATACTCCTTCAGCATCAAATGCCCCATCTCTACCATCTTTCTGTCTCCTGATAAACTGTGTTCTTGACTTTCACTCTCAAAGTTCACCCATTAATGCTAGTTGATATTAGTAAGACCATATAGTATCTGTCCTTTTGTTTCTGGATAATTTCAAGAGAATATCTTAAATGATCATTCAGGTTGTTATATGCTTCATGACTTTACTATGTCTTACATTTACATAATATTCCATTGTATGTTTATACCACAGTTTTTTTTTTTTTTTTAATCCACTCATCCATTGATGGACATTTGGGCTCTTTCCATCTCTTGGCAGTCGTGAATAATGCCACTGCAAACATTGGTGTGCAAATGTATTTTTGTGTCACTATTATCACTTCCTCCAAATATATGCCTAGTAATGGGATTGATGGATCATATGACAATTCTATACTTATCTTCCTGGGGAATTGTCATAGTGCCTTCCAGAATGGTTGCAGAATTCTGCATCCCCACCAATAGAGAATAAGTGTGCCTCCGTCTCCACATCCTCTGCAACACTTGTATATTTATGATTTTCTTTTTGATAATTGTCATTCTAGTAGGTGTGAGATAATATCTCATTGTGGTTTTGATTTGCATTTCCCTAATAGCCAGTGAAGGTGAGCATTTTTTCTTATACCTTTGAGCCATTTTAATTTCCTCTTCAGAAAAGTGTCTGTCCTTGTCTTTGCCCATTTTTAAATTAGGTGTTTGCTTTTTTGTGGTTGAGTTGCAGGATGTCTTAAATATTCTTGATATTAAACTGTTATCTGATATTTGGTTTCCAAATATTGTCTCCCATTGTTTAGGCTGCCTTTTCACCTTTCTAACAAAGTGCTTTGATGCACAAAGTGTTCAATTTTGAGGAGATCCCAGTTATCTATTTCTTCTTTCATTGCTAACAATTTGGGGATAAGCTAGGAAACCACTTCTTATCACAGATGTTTAAGATATTTACTTAAATTTTCTTTCTAAAGTTTTATGTTCTTAGCTCTAATGTTTAGGTCTTTGATCCATTCTGAGTTAATTTTTGTACAAGGTGTGAGATATGGCTCCTCTTTCAATCTTTTGTTTATGGATATCCATTTCTCAAAACACTATTTGTTGAACAGGCTGCTTTGTCCCAGTTGAGTTGACTTGACTGCCTTATCAAAGATCAATTGTCTGTAGATAAGAGTGTCTATTTCTGAAAACTCAATTGATTCCATTGGTCACTATATCTATCTTTATGTCAGTACCATGCTGGTTTGACCATTGTAGCTTTGTAAAATGCTTTAAAGTCAGGTATTGTTAAACCTCCCACTTCGTTCCTCTTTCTCAAGATAATTTTAGCTATTCAGGGCACTCTTTCCTTCAAAATAAATTTGGTGATTGGTTTTTGTATTTCTGCAAAGTAAGCTGTTCAGATTTTAATTGGTATTGCATTAAATCTACAAATCATTTTGCATAGAATTGACATCTTACCTATGTTTATTCTTCCAATCCATGAACATGATTTTTTTTTCAGTTACTTAGGTCTTCTTTGACTTGTTTTAGCCATTTTTGTAGCTTTCTCTGTATAGGGCTTGTGTGGCCTTGATTAAATTTATTCCTAAATATTTGGTTCTTTTGGTTGCTACTGTAAATGGAATTGTTTTCTTGTTTTCTTCCTGAGATTGCTCCTTACTAGTGTATAGAAACACTACTGATTGTTGTGAGTTGACTTTGTACCTTGCCAATATTTTGTTCTCATTTATTAGCTCTAGTAACTTTGCTGTAGCTTTTCTGGGATTTTCTACATATAGCATCATCTCACCTTCAACCAGTGAAAGTTTTACTTCTTCCTTTCCAATTTGGATACCTTTCCTTTTTCTTGCCTAATTGCCCTAGCTAGAACTTCCAGCACGATGTTGAATAGCCATGGAGACAGTGGGCATCCTTCTCTTGTTCCTGATTTTAAAGGGAAGGGTTTCAGTCTTTCCCCATTGAGTATGAGTTTGCTGTGTGTTTTTCAGATATTCCATTTATCATGTAGAGGAAGTTCCCATATATTCCTATCATTTGAAGTGTTTTTATCAAGAAAGAATGTTGAATTTTGTCAAATGCCTTTTCTGCATCAATCAAGATGATCATGTGGTTTTTTCCCCTTTGATATATTGATGTGGTATAATACATTAATTGATTTTCTTGTGTTTAACCAGCCTTGCATACCCTGAATAAATCCCACTAAGTCATAGTGTATAATTCTTTCATTGTGCTGCTGGATTTGATTTGCAGTATTTTGTCAAGGATTTTTGCATCTATATTCATTAAAGAGTTTGGTCTGTAATTTTCTTTTCTTGTATAATCTTTGTCTGGCTTTGGTATTAGAGTGATGCAGGTTTCAAAGAATGAGTTAGGTAGCTTTCCCTGCTCTTCAATTTTTTTTTGAAGTGTTTGAGCAGAATTGGTACCAATTCTTTCATGAATGCTTGGTGGCATTCATATGTGAAGCCACCTGGCCCTGGAATTTTCTTTTCTGGGGAGCTTTCTGATGACTGATTCAATCTGTTTACTTGTGATTGGTTTATGGAGGTCATCTATTTCTTCTCAAGTTAATGTTGGTTGTTCATGCTTTTCTACTAAGTTGTCCATTTCATCTACATTGTCTAGTTTATTACCAAATTGTTCTCATATCATCCTCTCAATATCTCCTTTATTTCTATGTGGTCAGTAATGTCCCCTCCCAATTCTGATTTTATTTATTTGCATCCTATCTCTTTTTTTGTCAGCCTAGCTAAGTATCCATGAATTTTATTGATTTTCTCAAAAAAACCAACTTCTGATTTTGTGGATTCTCATGTTTTCATGTTTTCAATTTCATTCATTTCTGCTCTAATTTCATCAAATTCTCATGTTTTCAATTTCATTCATTTCTGCTCTAATATCTGCTGTTTCTTTCCTTCTGTTTGATATGGGCTTAGTTTGCTCTTTGTTCTCTAGTTCCACCAAGTGAATAGTTAATTCCTCAATTTTTGTTCTTTCTTCTGTTTTAATATAGAAATTTAGGGCAATAAATTTCACTCTCACCACCACATTTGCTGCATCCCATAAGTTTGGATAGGTTGTGTTTTCATTCTCATTTACCTTGAGATATTTTCAGATTTCTCTTGTAATTTCTTCCTTGACCCACTGGTTGTTTAAAAATGTTTCTTTTAACCTCCATACATTTGTGAATTTTCTGACATTCTGCCTGTTATTCATTTCCAACTTTATTCCATTATGATCTGAGAAAGTGTATTATATATTTTCAAACTTTTTAAAATTATTGAGACTAGATTTGTGACCCAACATGTGGATTATTCTAGAGAATGATCCATGAGCACCTGATAAAGATGTGGACCCTGCTGTTGTGGGTGCAATGATCTGTAAATATCTATTAAGTCTGGTTCATTTATCCTACTATTCAAAATCTCTGTTTCCTTGTTGATCCTCTGTCTACATATTCTATCCATTGACTAGAGCAGTGTATTGAAATCTCCAACTCTTCTAGTTTCCTAAAGATGCTGGAATGCAATATACCAGAAATGGATTGGCTTTTATAAAGGGGATTTACTAGGTTGCAAGTTTACAGTTATAAGGCCATAAAACTCACCAAACTAAGGCATCAGCAAGAGAACACCTTCACTGAAGAAAGGCCTGTGGCATCCAGAACACTTCTGTCATCTGGGAAGGAATGTGGCTGACATACTCTTGTCCTTTGCTACTGGGTTACATTGCTTTCAGGTTCTGATTCTGTGGCTTTCTCTTTAAGCATCTGTGGGTTCTCTCTTACCTTCCCTGGGGTAAACTCACCTTCTGCACATGAATGGGTGGGTCTTTTCTCCTGGCCTGAGATTTCTTGGCTCCAGGACTTAGCACCTGTGTTAGTTTGTATATTTATGTCCTCCAGAAAAAGCCATGTTCTTTAATGCATTCTTGAGGGGGCAGACGTATTAGTATGGATTGGGTTGGTACCTATTGGTTCAGTGTCCATGGAGAGGTGACCCACCCAACTGTAGGTGATAACTCTGATTGGATGATTTCCATGGAGTCATGGCCCCATCCATTCAGCATGGGCCTTGTTTAGTTTACCGGAGTACTATATAAACTCACACAGAAGGAGCTCAGAGCTAGCTGAAGCTGAGACAGACATTTTGAAGATGGCCATTGGAAGCTGATGCAGACATTTTGGAGAATGCCATTTTGAAATACAACCTTGGAAGAAGCAGACACCAGTCACATGCCTTCCCAGGTAACAGAGGTTTTCTGGATGCCAATGGCCTTCCTCCAGTGAAGGTACTCTTTGTTGATGGACACTTTATGGCCTTAAGACTATAACTACATAAACAAATAAACCCACTTTTATAAAAGCCAATCCATTTCTGGTGTTTTGCATTCTGGCAGCATTAGCAAACTAGAACAGATTTTGGTACTGGAAGTGGGGTGCTCATGCTGCTGAGTTTTCAAATACCAAACATGTTGGAATGGCTTTTTAAATGGATAAGGGGAAGACTCTGGAAGAATTGTGAGGAGCTTGATAGAAAAGGCCTAGACTGCTTTGAAGAGAGTGTTTGTGAAAATATGGACCCTAAAGATACTTTTGATGAGGACTTGAGCATAAATGATGAATGTGTTTTTGCAAACTTGAAGAAAGGTGATCCTTGTTTTAAAGTGGTAGAGAATTTGGCAAAATTGAGTCCTGGTGTCAGATGGAAGGAAGAATTTGAGAGTGACAAGCTGGAATTCTTGGCTGATGAGATTTCAAAACTAAATTTGTGGATATAGCATGGCTTCTCCTTGCAGCTTATAGTAAAATGTGAGCAGAGAGAGATAAACTTAGGACTGAAATCTTGGGTTCAAAGAAACCAGAAACTGGTGGTTTGGAAAATTCCAGGCTTCCAGGGGATGGAAACCCAGAAGCTTCAGCCCCACATGAGGATTTAACCAAACATGGAACCTGACCACCATTTCAGTACAAGCCAGGATTGGAGATAGCGTTATCCAGAAAGTATTTGTGGAATGTCCTATTGTCTGATGGCATTGACCCCTGTTTGCTTCATGTGCAGCCTACAGAATTTTTGCCAGCTCTTTATAGACAGGGCCACTGTTGGTCTGGACTGGAGGAGACAGGCAAGGAACAAACTGAAGGAAAAATTTCTTCAAAGGTGGAGCCATGGAGGTTGAGGTCTGGAGTCAAGAGGTCTTGGGTTGGGAGAGCAGAGTGGCCCACATGCTTGGAAAGGGTGAGTTTGCCCCAGAGGTCAAGGGTGGGCCTTCCACCTGGATACTCAGGAAGAGTTCTGGCACCCCAGGCCCCAAAGAGGGTGGAGCACATTCCCCAGGGACTGGGGAGAGCCTGGCCACCACCCCACTGTTCTGAAGGAGTTGAGTGTGTGTCCCAGAGGTGGAAGAGAATCCAAGTGCTGCCCTGAGGTTTGCAGAGGGTGGGGCTGAAAAGGTGGTCTCCCAAATGTGTGGATATGTTGGAGAACTCACCCCAGCATTTGGAGACAAAAGGGCTGCCACAAAAGCCTTTGGAAGGGGGTAGACTCATGCTTTCTCAAGCCCCAAAGATAAAACATCCTTCTCTAAATGATTCTCAGACCTTGAAATCTAATGGAGTTTGCCCTGCAGGTTTTAGGAACTGCTTTGTTCCCTTAAACCCTGTTTTCCTTTCAGTTTCTCCTTATGACAATAGGAATGTTTACCCTATGACTGTCCCTCCTTTGTATACTGGAAGCAGATAACTTGTTCTAAGTTTCAGAGGTACAGAGCCAGAGGGTAATTTTGCTTTCGGACAGACCATGCTTGCATGATTTTGATGGGATCTTGTACTTACCTATTGTTACTGAAATGATTTAAATTTTTGTGGTATTGTGATGGGATGAATGTATTTTGTATTTGGAAAGAATATGTTTTTCTGGTGTTCAGGGGTGGAATGTGCTGCTTTGTATATTTAAGTCCCCCAGAAAAAGCCATATTCTTTAATGCATTCTTGTGGGGGCATACATATTAGTTTTGATTGGGTTGGTAACTACTGGTTCAGTGTCCATGGAGATATGACCCACCCAACTGTAGGTGATAACTCTGGATGATTTCCATGGAGGCATGGCCCCACCCATTCATCATGGGCTTTGTTTAGTGTACTGGAGAACTATATAAGTCACAGAGAAGGAGCTCAGAGCTAGCTGGAGCTGAGACAGACATTTATGGTCTTAAGACTGTAACTGTGTAAACAAATAAACTCCCTTTTAAAAAAGCCAATCCATTTCAGGTGTTTTGCATTCTGACAGCATTAGCAAACTAGAACAACACCCATGGTTCTGTTGTCTATGTAATATTTTCCTAAATCTGTCCCTTTTCTGTCTCTTTTATTCCAGATTGAAGTTGCTCCATTTATACAGATCTCACAAAAATCTTGTCAGGTTCATATGCAGCACACAGGGATCCTAACCATCAGAGAATAAGACTTTCCACATAACCATTCTGGATAACTCCATCTCCAATCCTGGCTTGTACTGATATAACTGGTTGTTTCCAGGTTTTGTTAAATCCTCATGCAAAACACGACATCTCTGGGTTCTCACTTTCTGGAAGCCCAGAATTTCCCAGACCATCAATTTCTGGTTTCTTTGTAAACAAGAATTCAGTTCTCAGCTTATCTTTTTCCTCTCACATTTTACTATAAGCTGCAAGGGGAAGCCAGGCTGCATTTTCCACATTTAATTTGGAAATCTCTTCAGCTAAGTATCCTAGCTCATCACTTTCAAATTTTGCCTCCCATCTGACACCAGAACTCAATTTTGCCAAATTCTCTGCTACTTTAAAACAAAGATCACCTTCTTTCCAGTTTGCAATAATGCATGCATCATTTCTAAAACTTCATCAGAGCTATCTTTAGAGTCCATATTTCTACAAACAGTTACTTCAAAGCAATCTAGGCTGTCTCTATCATGCTTTTCACAATTCTTCCAGAAACTTCCCCTTATCTGTTTAAAAAGCCATTCCAACATGTTTGGTATTTTCAAACTCAGAAGCCCCCCACTCTTCTGTTACCAAAATCTACTTTGGTTTGCTGAAGATTGAAATACAATATACCAGAAATGGATTCGCTTTTACAATTGAGGTTTATTAGTTCACAAATGTACAGTTCTAATGCCATGAATATGTCCTAATTAAGGCTTCAAGAGTTAGATACTTTCACTGAATAAAGGCTGATGGCATCCAGAACATCTCTGTCAGCTAAGAAGGCATGTGGCTGGCATCTGCTCGCCCTTTGCTCCCTGGTAGCATTGCTTTAAGATTCTGATTTGAGTGGCTTTCTCTTTAAGCATTGGTGGGTTCTCACTTATCATCCCCAGGCAATCTCTGGCTTCTTCTATTAGCTTAGCATCTCCAAATGTTTTTCTGTCTGCATCTCCATGTATCTGTGTCTGTGTCAGCTTTGAGCACTCTCTCTCACCCTGAGGTCTCTTAAGATCTCCAGTAAACTAATGAAGATCCCCCTTGAACGGGCAGGGTCACATCTCCATGGAAATAATCTAATCAAAAGGTCTGACCCACCTACAATAGGTCTGCCACTACAAGAGTGGATTAAAAGAATGTAGCCTTTTATGGGCTACATAATAGATTCAAACCAGCACACCAACTATTATTGTAGATGTCTTCATCTCTCACCAGTTTTGTCAGGGTGTGCTTCATGTATTTTGGGGCACTCTGGCTCAGTGCATAAATATTTATGATTGTTTTGTCTTCTTGATGAATTGTCCCTTTTATTAATACCTAGCATCCTTGTCTTTTTAAATTGTTTTACATTTGAAGTCCAATTTTTCTGATATTAGTATATCTATCCACACACTTTTCTGTTTGTTATTTATGTGAATTATCTTTTTCTAACCTTTCACTTTCAAGTCACTTGGGTCTAAGATGAGTCTCTTGTAGACAGCATGTAGATGGGTCCTGTTTTTGAATCCATTCTGCCAGTTTATATCTTTTGAATGAGGAGTTTAATCCATTAACATTTAATTTAATGTTATTACTGTAAAGGTAGTACTTTCATCTGTCATTTTGTCTTTTGGATTTTACAGGTCATATCTTATCACCCCTCTCCTTTCTGATAATCTTCATTTCTACACTCTTTTTCAACCCTCTCTGTCTTCTGTCTTTTCCTATCTGCCCATAATGCTACCTTTAGAATTTCTTATAGACCAGGTCTCTTGTTCACACTCTCAATGTCTCTTTGTCTGAAAATATTTTAAAAGACAGTTTTGCTGGATATAGAATTCTTCATTGACAGTTCTTCTCTTTTAGTATCTTAAATATATCATACCACTCCCTTTTTGCCTCCATGGTTTCTGCTGAAAGATCCACACTTAGTCTTAGTGAGCTTCCCTTGTATGTGATGGATCACTTTTCTCTTGCTGCTTTCAGAATTCTCTCTTTGTCTTCAAAATTTGACAATCTAGTAATTTTCTTGGAGTAGGTCTATTTGGATATATTCTATTTGCAGTACACTGCACTTCTTGGAACTTTAATTTTATGGCTTTCATAAGAGATGGGAAATTTTCCAGGATTATTTCCTCCATTATTCTTTCTGCCCCTTTTCCCTTCTCTTCTGGGAGACTCATGATGTGTATTCCTGCACTTTAAGTTGTCATTCAATTCCCTGAGACCCTGCTTTTATTTTTCCATTTTTTTCCATATCTGTTCTCTTGTGTGTAGGATTTCTGATGTCATATCACCTAGTTCAGCATCCTTTCTTCTGCCTCTCCAAATCTACTGTTGTATGTATCCATTGTGTTTTTCATCTCTTTTATTCTGCTTCTCATTCCCATAAATTCTGCCATTTGTTTTTTTTCAAACTCACAAGTTCTTCCTTATGTTTGCTCAATGTTTCTTTATACCATTCCTCTCTTTTGCCATATCTTCTCTCAACTCAGGTATTTGGTTTTTTAATTGATTTAGCATGTTTGTTTATATACCTTTAATTAGTTGATTCAACTCCTGTATCTTGTTTGAAGTGTTTGTTCCTATGACTGGGACATATCTTCATTTTTCCTAGTGTGACTCATAATTTTTTGTTGTTGTATAGGTATCTGGTTTCCTTGATTAGTTTATTCTAGATGTTGTTTTCACTCTTTTACCTAGGGTTTTCTTGTTGGTTGGCTTTGTTCTCTATCTTTTCTTTGGCATTCAGTTCAACTTATTCTAGGCCTCTATCATAGATTCTGTTTAACTGAAATTAAAAATTTTCAGCTTTTGTTATTCTATTTATTGCCCTGCCTTTATAGGACATTTATTTTGAGGAGGGTCTACCCAGATATTATCAACCCCAATCAAATTTTCCCAGACCAGACAGTCCCATGTTTCAGGATGAGGGTGTAATCAGTATAGAGTTTCCCTGAGGATGAGACACAGAAGGTTGTCAGCTTTCCTGTGAGGCCTCTAGAATCTGCTTTTCCTTTCCTGCCCAGCAGTTGGCTCTTGTCAGCTCACAGCTCCTCACCAGCATAATAGGGTGTGGTGCCTTTAATTCTCAGCAGACCCTGTCACTGCCAGGTGCATGATTGAGACAGAGGTGGATGCAGAAGTAAGCTTAAGCTGTTTCTGTTTGTTTTTTCCAGGCTTGGGGTCTCAATTCTCTGAAGGAGGGTCACCACTTGAGCTGGGGCCCAACCCCCTTTTCCTGTGGAAGATAAACACTTTAGAGAATTATCTCCTTCACTTGACTCCTTACTGTGTTTCTCAGACCTATCATATCTCTACCTTTGCCTGGGTCAGTGATGACAATTGAAAATACTTGAAGCTTTCTCTAATGAGCTACTTAGAATAATTTAAAAAAAGAAAACAAAAAAACAAGAAAAAAGAAATTCCCTTTTCAGAGCCAGTCCCAAGCCCTCAAGTTTTGCCAGTCAAGAGCCAGAGTTTATACCTGGTCTATATCCCCTTTTCTTGGGGCAAAACCCTTTTACAATATTCTGAACTCAGACAACTCCAAACCTCTCTGATTTTATGTAGTTATTTCATGTTATATATATTTTCCCCATCCACTCCACCTCCTATCTGCTGGGAGAGACCTCAGGGTTACTTTCCTGCTTGTTCCAGGTTTATCTGCACTTGTAGCTTTTATCCAGCAGTGCAAATTTGTTAATTAAACCACAATTGTAACTTGGTTGAGCTACCTCTCCTTGCTCCTAGTAAAGACTGCTCCTTTTTCCCACAGGGGAGAGTGGAGTGTTCCAATTTATCCTGCCATGCTAGTGGGCAGGGGTGCCAGCTCTGGAGTATTGGAAATTTACTTACATTTCCACACTGTGATCTCAGCCCTTCAACTCATTCCAGGCTGATCTTATAATTGTGTGTTCATTCATGGATGTCCCCCAAACAGTTGTTCCAGACTGTTCATGGCTGTTTACTAGCTGCCTTAAAGGAGTAACTAAATCCAACACCTCCCTATGCTGCCATCTTGCCCCACCCACCCCCTCCTTTGGGTTTAATAGCAATAGGTTCTTGCTTTATTTCTGTTTCAAATATACATTATTTGGGTACTATTTCTTGAATTATTTCCTAAACTCACTATAAGAGAATTAATTACTTAAGGAACATGAATTTTTGGTGACAATTTCAATTATCTTTACTGAGCTCATATTTGTGTCCCAAAGCAGTGTGGGCTACCAGACAAAATCATTCAAATCTGACTTTGGTCTTGCCTATTTTGTTATGTCACCTTATGGTTGATTTGGTAGTATCATCTCAAAGATACTTTCTTGAATAGGTTGGTTCACAGAACTGAAGTCCAGTTTCTTTCTTATATATTGAAAAATGAAATTTTGAGCAATAAGGAACATGGGTAAAAATCACTAGGGAACTGCTAAGAACACTTTAACCTATAATATTAAAATTAGTATGCAAAAAGTGAATGCCTGATAATTTAAGATCCTCCCATGGGTACATAAGAAATAAACAATCTAATACAAAAAGAAAAAAGGAAAAAATAGCTTCACCACTACAATGCAGTTTACCATTGTAGTCCTTTTATTGCATGAGAAATGATTTGCCCTTAGGGAAAACATGTTTTATCAGCAAGTGATTATTATATATTCAAGCTATTATTTCATAGTTGTAGAATTTAGATACTCTGAAATATATTTTTCTTAAAGGAATTTTTGGAGAATGCTATATCATATTAACTATCTGAGTCCTCAGTGGTGACATCTAACTATGAATAAAATACACAAATATGATGCCCAATTTGTAAATTTGAAAGATACAACTTTACATCTTTGAGATTCATATTTGAAATTTAATTAAATAAATTTGCATGATTATATTTATTAGAAGTTTAAATTTACCCATTTATTGAGCACTTACTATGTACCATGTACTTTACTAAGCACCTTATTTGGGTCATTTCATTTATTCCTCACATAAATGCTATGATGACAGAAACTAAATAATTAGCATTATTTTGGATAGAGGCTAACATGATTAACTGTTCAATATCAAGAAAAACAGTGTTAGAAACAAGAATCTCATTTAAGCTGTCTTCCAAAGTTTCAATTCCCCAATATTCATCTATAAATTCAGTACAATCTCAATACAAATTCCATTCATTTTTTGTATGGAAATTGACAAAATGATACTAAAATGTATATGAAAAGTTAAAGGACCAAGATGAGACAAGACAATGATGAAGAAGGGCAATATTTAGGACTTATGCCACTAAATACAAAGATTTATTGTAAAGATATAGTAATAAAACCAGTGTCTTATTGGCATAAGGATAGATAGACTGATAGAATTAAAAAGAGAATCCAGATGCAGTTGTATGCATATCTATGGACCCTTAGTTTATGACAAAGGTAATAGAACAGGTCAGTGTGCAAAGTATGACAATTTTAACAAACAGTTCTCAGTCAATTGAATATCCATATGTACAAAATTAATCTTGGTTTCTACCTTACACCATATACAAAAATTATTCCAGTGGATTGTAGTTCAAAATATGAAAGGAGGTTTTAGAAGGTAACATAGGATAATATATTCATATCTTGGATATAAGAAAAGATTTTTTAAACAATACGTAAAAGCACTAGTCAGAAAGAAGATTGTTATATTAGGCTTCCTTGAAATCAATAATGTGTGTTCACCAAAACTGCTTTTCTGAAAGGAAGAATTCAAACTACAGAATTCAAGAGGTTATTTTGAATGCATACAACTAAAAAAGCACATATCCTTTATATATTAAGAACATTTGTGCATCAATAAAAAAGACAGACAACCCTATAGAAAATTAATAAGAAAGGATAACCAAATGACTAAAAATATATGAAAAGGTGCTCAATATCATTGCTCATCAAGGAAATATTTGTAAAATATTAATATGATTCACAATGTAAAAGTTGTTGAAGGTATGATACTACTAGAACTCTCATACTTGCTGGTGGGAATGTAAATCATTGCAACCACTTTGGGAAATTTCTTGGAAGTATCTACTGAAGCTGAATTATATATCAGCAATTATAAAAAAGAAATAATACATATGCACACACCAAGACTTACACAAACATTTTCATAGCAGTCTTATACTAAAAATGAAAGCAAACCAAATATATATCCACAATACAGTGCATAAAATACATTACTTGGTAGTAGTGAAAATATGTGAAATAGAGCTATGTGCAACAACATGATGAACCTTTCAAACACAATGTTAAGTGAAATGTCCAGATACAAAGCAAATACATACTATATTATTCCATTTATATAAAATCAAAATGTGGCAAAATTAAACAACAGTATTAGAAGTCAAAATAGTGTTTACAACAGTTAGGATGGAGGGGTTAGTTATTTTTTGGCAGCATGAGTGGGATGTCAAATATTGACTTCTCAAAATACCATAATGGGAACCTGTTGATAAAGCAAAGTTAATTTATTAAATTTACTGCAGCAAGGGAGAATATCACCTTGACAAAATTTTCCTAGTGTATAGATATGGGGAAATGAATGAGTAATATTTGTAGGATTTTAGAATCTGGGTTGGGTTATTTTTAGGACAGTATTAAAAGCATAGACATTCATAGATTTGGATTGGTGGCTGCTGTAATGTGAGGATCTTGAAGCTGTTACTCTTGATCAGTAAGTTATTTTAGTTGACTGTTTAACAGTCCTATCTTGCAGGAGCAAGTGTCTCCTGGAATACATATATGATGCTTTTGCTTACTCTTCTTATTATTTAATATAATGAGAAGAAAATATGTGAACTTCCAGTATTGATTAATTTGGTGACAAGAAATTAGGTTGGTGGAAAAGTTTTTTTCTTGACCTTAGTGGTGTTTATGTGGATGCTTATTTTGTGATATTTCATTGCATGATGTATTTATGACTAATTTTTTGTGTTTGTGCTATATTTTAATTTTAAAAAATAATACAAAATTAATAGATTCCAAACTGGTTAATGAAGAAAATAAAGCCAAGAATGATATGATTCAATTGTTGGGTAAGGGATATTCATGAGTCTAGAAGTGAAAATGTGGCCAATGAGTAGATTTATATTGAGAATGAGTTCAAGAGAAAGGTAGGAAGTGATAATTGATAGAGAAAAGAATAGAGAGTTCAAGATTTCATAAGGCATGTCCCTGTATTTTGACCATGTACATGAGCTGGATGAATATAGATTTTAGGTGAAGTCCATCAAAATAAAAATAATTTAAGGAGATTAAAATTTTAGGTATTGAATAGTTCAGCCAGGTGGATGTCAAAGTATCTCAAAATGAAAGCAGGTTGGTCAGAAAATTTTGCTTAAAGTGACAGAGTCCTGCAACAATGGGGGGTCATTTGAAGGTCAAAATGTGATAGGAATATTGACGGTAATGTAAGAAATTGAGAGGTATGTTTTGAACAAACCAATCTTTAGTTTCTGTCATATCTGGGGTGTATTGTTGTTGTGGAACTTGATAAAGTGTCTTTTTTGCTGGTTGAGTAAGTTGGGGTATTTGCTTTAGGTCATTGCTTTTCAGCTTTTTCCACTAACACATCCCAAATGACAGAGGTGACCAAAATTATTCCCTTAAATAAAAAGGGAGGGTTTGGGTGGAGCTTGAAGTAGATCTGCAGCAACAGAAATTTTTAAAGTTCCATTTTATTATTACTAAAAAAATCAAGAAAATTTATTATGCCATAATATAACCCCACTTTTAAATAAATAACAATGTTTGCTTTTATTCCTACTCCCTTAATAAAGCTTCTAATAAGATGAATGTACCTAGTGTGTTATGACTAACCTTTAGACTTTTGGGCTCCCTTAATAATCACCTCACCCATCCCCCATTTCCAACCTCCTCTGTAGGGTACTATCACCTATTTGCACCTATTTAAGCAGCACAGATTTAGTCAAGCAACTTGACTTTCATATAAGTCTGCAGGCAAATCTCAGAGAGAGTGGTAGTGATTCCCAAATCATGATATCTGAAGCATTGCTCATTGGGGGGGGGGGGGACTTCTAATGTTAAATTGTGAAAAATATGGATAAAATATCACCTTTTATTTAAAGGACTATTCATGGCTGCTAGAAAAAACTACAGTACACAGTGGACACACTGCAGCATAAAAAGGAATGTGCTTGGTTTCTACATGTTGTTAAGGGAGAATATCCAGGATATATTGTTAAATAAAAAGCAAGATGGAGGTAAGTGTGAAAAGGG
Organism: Choloepus didactylus; assembly: GCF_015220235.1. Lineage (NCBI taxonomy): Eukaryota > Metazoa > Chordata > Mammalia > Pilosa > Megalonychidae > Choloepus > Choloepus didactylus. The sequence goes on along the minus strand of NC_051334.1, from coordinate 104,605,503 downwards.
TGCTACCATTTATCTAAGAAGGGGAGGCATGTTGTATATATTTACTTATATTTTTAAAATGAAAGGATAAATAAAAAATACAGTTTCCTATAGGTGAAAGTAAGGAAAACAGTAGAGGAGGTAGAGGTAGAAGCTAAACTTTTCTGACTATATCCTGTTTTTAAATTTATGACTTCTAAACCATGTAAATATTTTACAAAATTATTAAAATGAAACTAAAAAGTGTAAAATTTGAGAGTAAAATGAAGTAAATTAACATAACTTTGTGCTAATTTAGTAGTTCAACTATGCAGAGAAAAATTATTAGGTGTAAGTTTAAAATATAGTAATTTGGCAGCACATCCCCAGTGGGGTATATCCTGAAGGCACTGAGAGAACTTATTTCAAGTGACTTTAAAATACAGTAATTTGTCAGTAAATTACCATCAGTGTATGTTCTTAAGTCAAAAATAAACATTTGTTTTCAGTAATTATATTATTTGTAATAGTATTGAAATTTTTATCCTGAAAGTAAGAAAAAGCCAATAGGAAATGTTATTGCCATAAAGAATTAATATTTTAAATATAAGATAAAGGAGATACAAATATAAAAATCAATGAATGTAAATAAAAGCTTAATCATTCTAAATTTTAATTGTAAGTATGAATACAAACACTTTAAAAATACATATTTTCTTGCTCCATACATGGAAAAGGCTTAGTCACCTCAGAAATAAGGAGCACCCAGAGTAGACAGATTGTGTTACTTGTGGTAAGTAACTTACTTGTGGTAAGTGGTATGTTTGGATTTTCTCATATGTCACTCATCCAACACTTTTAGTCTCTATTAACTGAAGCAACCAGACCCAGAATCATCTATCTCTTTGCCTTTTGTTTACATTTCTTGACCATGTTGATGTATATCTTGCTTTTCTCCTGGCCATGGATTTTAATTTTCTTTTCATATGTATTATAGGTTTATTATTGCAGGAGAGGTTATTTTTCAAAGCAATCTTGATCAGAAGTCCTCTCCTGATTTTCTACTTGCATAAATATAGTTTTACCAGCATAGTCATGGCATATTATTTTCTTATATGTTTGTTTTGTTTATACTCCTCCATGCATCTACATGGTCTTCATATTTAATGTTTTGATTGCTTTACAACATTACATGTAGTTGATTTTACTTCATTTCTCTAGGTTAAGCATTTACTTGGTCTCTGTTTTACTACTACAAATAGCCTTGATATTACTAGTCTTTACCATACAGCACTTTTTTATTTTGTATTACTCCCATAGGATGAATTCTTTTTTAATACATTTTTATTGTGAAATTTAACATATATACATAACTGTGATGCCTTTCAAAGTACAATTTAACAAGTAGTTAGAGGGAAAATTTCAAAGAATGTTATTGGTTGCAGGTCCACAGCTTCAGTTATTTCCTTTATGTGAAATATAGCATATATACAGAAAAGTGGTAACTTTCAGAGTACAATTTAAGAAGTAGTTATATAGGTAATTTCAAAGAATGTTATGAGCTACAGTTCCACAGTTGCAGTTCTTTCTTTATTGTGAAATATAAGATATATACAAAAAGGTGATAACTTTCAAAGTGCAATTTAATGAGTAGCTACAGAATAATTATCAAAGAATGTTATGGGTTACATTTCCACAATTTCCTTTATTTCCTTCTCACTATTATAGTAACCTAGCATCTAAAAAATTATATAAAGTTTCAGTATTGATAATACTTTGTTAAATCCTATCTTGTATGTTGCTACCCCTTCCTCTCATTTAATCAGTTTCTCAGTCTGGGTGTCTAGGAAGTGACCACCCTAACTTGTTCATATTGAAAAGGAGTGTTAACATTATGAGGAAGGGAACTGCATCTGGTTGTTGTCTTTAAAGAGGTTGTTGCCTCTGGGTTTTAGGACTTGTCTGGCATAGGAACACTCTGGTTGATTAAAGTTTCTGAGAGATAAACTTAGTGATACTTTTGTAGACTCTCAGATGAAGACCTAGGTATTTTGGAATGACTTTTGGTGAGGGCTTGGGATACTGTGGCCATTTGGGATATCTAGCTGGAGCTTGTATAAGAGTAACCTCCAGGAGAGCCTCTCAACCCTATTTGAAATCTCTTAGCCACTGTAACCTTATTTTGTTACCATTCTTTTCCCCATTTTAGTCAAGAAGGCATTTTCAATCCCTCAATGCCAGGGCCAGCCTCATTCCAGGACGTTGTGTCCCATATCACCAGGGAGATTCATGACCCTGGGAATCGTGTCCCACAAAACAGGGAGGTTAATAAATTTATTTGCCAAGTTGTACTTAAAGAGAGAAAGGCCACATCTGAGCATCAAAAGAGGTTCTATGGATGTGCCCCTTAGGCATAATTATAGGAAGGCTTAGCCTCCCATTTACAGCCCTAAGTCTCACAAGAGCAAGCACCAAGATCAAGGACTTGACTTATTAAGTAAGGGGTTCTTAATTTCACATAGCATCTATTCTGTCCAAAATAAACAATCAGTATCTCACATTATCTTCACTTAGTTGTACAATCATCATCACTTTTGATTTTAAAAAAAAATCGTAACACAAAGCATCCCAGAATTCTTACCAGCTGCTAATCATTCATCCCTAGTATTTGTGTAGTGCTGTTAAGGTATTCCTATTAAGTGTAGTGTATAATATGTAATGGGTAGTTTTTCCATATGCCACTCTGTTGTTAATTCTTTGTACCAGTGTCATACCTTAAAAGTATATCATGCAAATACTTACTTATATTTGGAGTGCTACTCTGTGGGTTACATGCCTTTAAACAACCACTTTCAATCATGTCCACCTTCAATGTGGCATTAATACTTATAATCACATTAATATACCATCATCAACCCTGTCCTTTCCCATACCTTAAATTCACCCTCATTATCATGTCTGTATGTATTAGGTTATCATTCCCCCTTCACTAGCTTCTGTCTAGCTGTAGGTCCCCTATATTCTACATTATAAGATGCTGATTTTCATTGTTCAGGGATTTCACATTAATGGTAACATACAATATCTCTCCTTTTGTGTATGTCTTATTCACTCAGCATTATGTCTTCAGGGTTCATCCATGTTGTCATATGTTTCAGAACCTCATTCCTTATTACTTCTGCATAGTATTCCATTGTATGTATATACCACATTTTGTTTATCCACTCATCTGTAGAATGGGACTTGGATTGTTTCTGTCTCTTGGCAATTGTGAACAATGCCCATGTGAACATCAGTGAGAAAGTGTCTGTTTGTGTCCCTGCTTTCAGATTTTCTGAGTAAATACTGAGAAGTGAAATTGCCAGATTGTAGGTTAACTTGATATCTAGCTTTCTGAGAAACTGCCAAAATGTCTTCCAAAGTGGCTTTAGCGTTGTACATTCCCACCATCAATGAATAAGAGTTCCAATTTTTCCACATCTTCTCCAGCATTTGTAGTTTCCTATTGGTTTAATGGCAGCCTTTCTTATGGGTGTGAGATGATATCTCATTGTGCTTTTGATTTGCATTTCCCTAATAGCTAGTGAAGATGAGCATTTTTTCATGTGTTGTTTAGCCATTTGTGTTTCTTGTTTGGAAAAAAATGTCTTTTCATATCTTTTGCCCATTTTATAATTGAGCTGTTTGTACTACTGTCATTGAGTTGTAGGATTTCTTTATATATGCAGGATATCAGTCTCTTATCATACATACAGTTTCCAAATATTTTATCCCATTGTGTTGGGTGCCTTTTCACATTTTTGACAGATTCTTTGAGGTACAGAAGCTTTTGATTTGAGTAATTCCCATTTATCTATTCTTTTTCTTTCATTGCTTGTGCTTTGGGTGTAAGGTCTGAGAAGCTACTTCCTAATACTAGGTCTTGAAGATGTTTCTCTACATTATCTTCTAGGACTTTTATGGTACTGTCTCTTTTATTTAGATCTTTGATTAACTTTGAGTTAATTTTTATATAGGGTTTGAGGTAGGGGTTCTCTTTCATTCTTTTGAATATGGATATCCAGTTCTCCCAGACCCATTTTTTGAAGAGACTGTTGTATCCCAGCTCAGTGGATTTTGGGGACTTACCAAAAATCAGTCAACCATAGATCTGGGGGTCTATTTCTGAACTCTTAATTCAATTCCATTGATCAATATGTCTATCTTTGCACCAGTACCATGCTGTTTTGACTACTGTGGCTTTATAATAGACTTCAAAATCAGGAAGTGTAAGTCCTCCCACTTTCTTCTTTTTTTAGAATATTTTTAGCAATTCAAGGCCTCTTTCACTTCCAAATAAATTTGACAACAAGCTTTTCCAAGTTGGAAAATATATTGTTGAAATTTTGATTGGAATTGCATTGAATCTGTAGATCAATCTGGGTAGAATTTACATCTTAATAAAATTTAGCCTATCCATGAACATGGAATACCTTCCCACCTATTTTGATGAACTTTTATTTCTTTTAGTAAAGGTATGTAATTTTCTGTGTATAGATACAACTTTTATGTTCTTGGATACATTTATTCCTAGGTACCTGATTTTTTTAGTTGTTATTGTGAATGGAATTCTTTTGTTGAGTGTCTCTTCAGTTAGGTCATTTCTAGTATATAGGAACATTACTGAGTTTTGTGCATTAATCTTGTATCCCACCACTTTCCTGAATTTGTTTATTCACTCAAGTATATGTTTTTATTTCTCAGATTTTTTCAAATATATGATCATATAATCTGCAAATAAGGACAGTTTTATTTCTTCCTTTCCAACTTGGGTGCCTTCTATTTCTTTGTCTTGCTGGATTGCTCTGGCTAGAAGTTCTAGCACAATGTTGAATAATAGTGGTGACAGCAGGCATCCTTGTCTTGTTCCCAATCTTAGGGGGAAGGGTTTCAATCTCTCAACGTTGAGTACTATGCTGGCTGTGGGTTTTTCATAAATGTCCTTTTTTATATTGAGGAAGTTTACTTCAATTCCTACCTGTTGAAATGATTTTATCAAAAAGGATGCTGAATATTGTCAAATGCTTTTCTGCATCTATTGAGATGATCATTTGATTTTTCCCTTTAGATTTGTTAATGTGTGGTATTACATTGATTTATTTTCTTATATTTAACTACCCTTGCATTCCTGGAATGAACCCCACTTGGTTGTGGGGTATGATTTTTTTAATGTGTCTTTGGAATCAATTTGCAAGTACTTTGTTGAGAATTTTTGCATCTATATTCATAAGAGGGATTGGCCTGTAGTTTTCCTTTCTTGTAGCATCGTTGTCAGGTTTTCATAATGGAATGATACTAGCTTCATAAAATAGTTAGGCAGTGTACCTTTTTCTTCAATTTTTTGAAAGAGTTTGAGCAGGAATGGTGTCAGCTCTTTTTGGAAAGCTTGGTAAAGTTCCCCTGAAGACATTTGGCCCTGAGTGTTATTTGTAGGAAGATTTTGATGACTGATTGGATCTCCTTACTTGTGATTCATTTGTTGAAATCTTCTATTTCTTCATGGGTCAGTCTAGGCTGTTCATGAGTTTCCAGGAAATTATCAATTTCCTCTAAATTGTCTTTTTTCTTGTTGTTGAAGTGCTTTATTCTTCTGAAGACATTATTAAAAATAATCACATTTGACAAAACTGGTTTTAAACCCATTTTACATGTGAATAAACCAAGTCAGAGAACTTAAAATGGCTGCAAGGACACATAGAGAGTCACTAGTAATACCAGACAAACAACTGAAATTTCAAGATACTCTGTATGAGGACTTGCCAAAATTGAGAATGTCTCTTTTGGAATCTGGCATTTGTTGTGATTATTATTTTTTATTCGATTTTATTGAGATATATTCACATAACATACAATCATCCAAAGCATACAGTCAATTGTTCACCATACCAACATATAGTTGTGAGTTCATCACCCCAATCTATTTTTTGAACATAATCCTTGTTCCAGAAAAAGTGAAAATACGAATAAAAAATAAAAGTAAAAAGAACACCCAAATCATCCCCCATCCCACACTAGTTTTCATTTAGTTTTTGTCCCCATTTTTCTACTCATCCACCCATACACTGGATAAAGGGAGTGTGATCCACAAGGCTTTCACAGTCACATGGTTACTTCTTGTAAGCTACATTGCTGTACAATCATCTTCAAGAGTCAAGGCTACTGGGTTGCAGTTTGATAGTTTCAGTTATTCACTTCTAGCTATTCACATGCATTAAAACCTAAAAAGGGTTAGCTATATAGTGCATAAGAATGCCCACCAGGGTGACCTCTCAACTCCATTTGGAATCTCTCAGCCAATGAAATTATTTTGTTTCATTTCACATCCTCCTTTTGGTCAAGAAGATGTTCTCAATCCAACAATGTTGGGTCAAGATTCAACCCCTGGAGTTATATCCCATGTTGCCAAGGAGATTTACACCACAGAGAGTCAGATCCCACGTAGGGGGGAGGGCAGTGAGTTCACCCACTGAGTTGTCTTAGCTAGAGAGAGAGGGCCACATCTGAGCAACAAACAGGTACACAGTGGGGGGGGCTCTTAGGCACAATTATAAACAGATTTAGACTCTCCTTTGCAGTGACAAGCTTCATAAGGGCAAGTCCTATAATAGAGGTCCTGGCACATCAAACCGCCAGTCCTCAATGTTTGTAAGAACATCAGCAACAATCCAGGTGAGGAAACCCAACACCTCTACATTTCCTCCCAGCTGAGGCCCTGCATATATATTTTTATTCTCTGTCCAAATTACTTTGGGATGTTTTGCTATTTCACACTGACATATACAAACCTACAGGGTCTCACTTCCTATTAAAAGTTCAATGAAATTATGTTATTTGAATGAACTGTGCAAGTTAAATTATTTAGAAAATATAGATCTTGCACCAACTAAATATTTCTTCCCTTGATCTCACATGGAATTTAAAGTTTTACAATGCAGTCAGTATTGTCCTTTACCCTTTGACCTGATTTTCCCTAGTCGTAACCACATTTGCTTCATTCATATCTCTAGTAGAACTCTGGTTTATTTTTCAGTTTTTAACAGTTCCTATATGTGATAATACTGATATTCATATCTTCCAAGTTCTAGCTCTGAGTTTCAGGTGTCACATAGATGTCCAAAATACCAGGGATCTCTCAGTATATACACAAAGGGAGCAGCATCTCAAAATCTGGAGACAGCTATTACAATTCAGGAATACATGTGACTGTTGTAAGAGCTTACAATCTAGGGACCATTACAATAAGCATTCCCCTGATAAGCTCTAAGTTTCAATTCTGAGTTTACACAGTGTAGTCAGTCCATACTGGTGAGGCGTTATAGTGTTTGCCTATGTTTCTGGTGTAGTTCGGTCAAAATACTGTCTACAGATTCAGCCATCATTTCAGCAGACTGGGAGCCTCCCTACACAGCCCAGCAGCCCAGAACTGCCTTGGGGGGACGGCACTCACTTGTGACATAGCACAGTCATCCCTCAACAGAAGACCCGGGGTGCACGGCCTGGAAGAGGGGCCCACTTGCAAGTCTCAGGAGCCATACGCCAATACCAAGGACTTGTGGGTCAGTGGCAGAGACAAACTGTGCCGGGACTGAACTGAAGGATTAGACTATTGCAGCAGCTTTAAAACTCTAGGATCACCAGGGAGATTTGATTGTTAGAGCCACCCCCCCTCCCTGACTGCCCAGAAACACGCCCCATATACAGGGCAGGCAACACCAACTACACACGCAAGCTTGGTACACCAATTGGACCCCACAAGACTCACTCCCCCACTCACCAAAAAGGCTAAGCAGGGGAGAACTGGCTTGTGGAGAACAGGTGGCTCGTGGACGCCACCTGCTGGTTAGTTACAGAAAGTGTACTCCACGAAGCTGTAGATCTGATAAATCAGAGATAAGGACTTCAATTGGTCTACACATCCTAAAAGAACCCTATCAAGTTCAGCAAATGCCACGAGGCCAAAAACAACAGAAAATTATACAGCATATGAAAAAACCAGACGATATGGATAACCCAAGCCCAAGCACCCAAATCAAAAGACCAGAAGAGACACAGCACCTAGAGCAGCTACTCAAAGAACTAAAGATGAACAATGAGACCATAGTACGGGAGATAAAGGAAATCAAGAAGACCCTAGAAGAGCATAAAGAAGACATTGCAAGACTAAATAAAAAAATGGATGATCTTATGGAAATTAAAGAAACTGTTGACCAAATTAAAAAGATTCTGGACACTCATAGTACAAGACTAGAGGAAGTTGAACAACGAATCAGTGACCTGGAAGATGACAGAATGGAAAATGAAAGCATAAAAGAAAGAATGGGGAAAAAAATTGAAAAAATCGAAATGGACCTCAGGGATATGATAGATAATATGAAACGTCCAAATATAAGACTCATTGGTGTCCCAGAAGGGGAAGAAAAGGGTAAAGGTCTAGGAAGAGTATTCAAAGAAATTGTTGGGGAAAACTTCCCAAATCTTCTAAACAACATAAATACACAAATCATAAATGCTCAGCGAACTCCAAATAGAATAAATCCAAATAAACCCACTCCGAGACATATACTGATCACACTATCAAACACAGAAGAGAAGGAGCAAGTTCTGAAAGCAGCAAGAGAAAAGCAATTCACCACATACAAAGGAAACAGCGTAAGAATAAGTAGTGACTACTCAGCAGCCACCATGGAGGCAAGAAGGCAGTGGCACGATATATTTAAAATTCTGAGTGAGAAAAATTTCCAGCCAAGAATACTTTATCCAGCAAAGCTCTCCTTCAAATTTGAGGGAGAGCTTAAATTTTTCACAGACAAACAAATGCTGAGAGAATTTGCTAACAAGAGACCTGCCCTACTGGAGATACTCAAGGGAGCCCTACAGACAGAGAAACAAAGAAAGGACAGAGAGACTTGGAGAAAGGTTCAATACTAAAGAGATTCGGTATGGGTACAATAAAGGATATTAATAGACAGAGGGGAAAAATATGACAAACATAAACCAAAGGATAAGATGGCTGATTCAAGAAATGCCTTCACGGTTATAACGTTGAATGTAAATGGATTAAACTCCCCAATTAAAAGATATAGATTCGCAGAATGGATCAAAAAAAATGAACCATCAATATGTTGCATACAAGAGACTCATCTTAGACACAGGGACACAAAGAAACTGAAAGTGAAAGGATGGAAAAAAAAATTTCATGCAAGCTACAGCCAAAAGAAAGCAGGTGTAGCAATATTAATCTCAGATAAAATAGACTTCAAATGCAGGGATGTTTTGAGAGACAAAGAAGGCCACTACATACTAATAAAAGGGGCAATTCAGCAAGAAGAAATAACAATCGTAAATGTCTATGCACCCAACCAAGGTGCCACAAAATACATGAGAGAAACACTGGCAAAACTAAAGGAAGCAATTGATGTTTCCACAATAATTGTGGGAGACTTCAACACATCACTCTCTCCTATAGATAGATCAACCAGACAGAAGACCAATAAGGAAATTGAAAACCTAAACAATCTGATAAATGAATTAGATTTAACAGACATATACAGGACATTACATCCCAAATCACCAGGATACACATACTTTTCTAGTGCTCATGGAACTTTCTCCAGAATAGATCATATGCTGGGACATAAAACAAGCCTCAATAAATTTAAAAAGATTGAAATTATTCAAAGCACATTCTCTGACCACAATGGAATACAATTAGAAGTCAATAACCATCAGAGACTTAGAAAATTCACAAATACCTGGAGGTTAAACAACACACTCCTAAACAATCAGTGGGTTAAAGAAGAAATAGCAAGAGAAATTGCTAAATATATAGAGACGAATGAAAATGAGAACACAACATACCAAAACCTATGGGATGCAGCAAAAGCAGTGCTAAGGGGGAAATTTATAGCACTAAACGCATATATTAAAAAGGAAGAAAGAGCCAAAATCAAAGAACTAATGGATCAACTGAAGAAGCTAGAAAATGAACAGCAAACCAATCCTAAACCAAGTACAAGAAAAGAAATAACAAGGATTAAAGCAGAAATAAATGACATAGAGAACAAAAAAACAATAGAGAGGATAAATATCACCAAAAGTTGGTTCTTTGAGAAGATCAACAAGATTGACAAGCCCCTAGCTAGACTGAAAAAATCAAAAAGAGAGAAGACCCATATAAACAAAATAATGAATGAAAAAGGTGACATAACTGCAGATCCTGAAGAAATTAAAAAAATTATAAGAGGATACTATGAACAACTATATGGCAACAAACTGGATAATGTAGAGGAAATGGACAATTTCCTGGAAACATATGAACAACCTAGACTGACCAGAGAAGAAATAGAAGACCTCAACCAACCCATCACAAGCAAATAGATCCAATCAGTCATCAAAAATCTTCCCACAAATAAATGCCCAGGGCCAGATGGCTTCACAGGGGAATTCTACCAAACTTTCCAGAAAGAACTGACACCAATCTTACTCAAACTCTTTCAAAACATTGAAGAAAATGGAACACTACCTAACTCATTTTATGAAGCTAACATCAATCTAATACCAAAATCAGGCAAAGATGTTACAAAAAAGGAAAACTACCGGCCAATCTCCCTAATGAATATAGATGCAAAAATCCTCAACAAAATACTTGCAAATCGAATCCAAAGACACATTAAAAAAATCATACACCATGACCAAGTGGGGTTTATTCCAGGCATGCAAGGATGGTTCAACATAAGAAAATCAATCAATGTATTACAACACATTAACAAGTCAAAAGGGAAAAATCAATTGATCATCTCAATAGATGCTGAAAAAGCATTTGACAAAATCCAACATCCCTTTTTGATAAAAACACTTCAAAAGACAGGAATTGAAGGAAACTTCCTCAACATGATAAAGAGCATATATGAAAAACCCACAGCCAGCATAGTACTCAATGGTGAGAGACTGAAAGCCTTCCCTCTAAGATCAGGAACAAGACAAGGATGCCCGCTGTCACCACTGTTATTCAACATTGTGCTGGAAGTGCTAGCCAGGGCAATCCGGCAAGACAAAGAAATAAAAGGCATCCAAATTGGAAAAGAAGAAGTAAAACTGTCATTGTTTGCAGATGATATGATCTTATATCTAGAAAACCCTGAGAAATCGACGATACAGCTACTAGAGCTAATAAACAAATTTAGCAAAGTAGCGGGATACAAGGTTAATGCACATAAGTCAGTAATGTTTCTATATGCTAGAAATGAACAAACTGAAGAGACACTCAAGAAAAAGATACCATTTTCAATAGCAACTAAAAAAATCAAGTACCTAGGAATAAACTTAACCAAAGATGTAAAAGACCTATACAAAGAAAACTACATAACTCTACTAAAAGAAATAGAAGGGGACCTTAAAAGATGGAAAAATATTCCATGTTCATGGATAGGAAGACTAAATGTCATTAAGATGTCAATTCTACCCAAACTCATCTACAGATTCAATGCAATCCCAATCAAAATTCCAACAACCTACTTTGCAGACTTGGAAAAGCTAGTTATCAAATTTATTTGGAAAGGGAAGATGCCTCGAATTGCTAAAGACACTCTAAAAAAGAAAAACCAAGTGGGAGGACTTACACTCCCTGACTTTGAAGCTTATTATAAAGCCACAGTTGCCAAAACAGCATGGTACTGGCACAAAGACAGACGTATAGATCAATGGAATCGAATTGAGAATTCGGAGATAGACCCTCAGATCTATGGCCGACTGATCTTTGATAAGGCCCCCAAAGTCACTGAATTGAGTCATAATGGTCTTTTCAACAAATGGGGCTGGGAGAGTTGGAAATCCATATCCAAAAGAATGAAAGAGGACCCCTACCTCACCCCCTACAAAAAAATTAACTCAAAATGGACCAAAGATCTCAATATAAAAGAAAGTACCATAAAACTCCTAGAAGATAATGTAGGAAAACATCTTCAAGACCTTGTATTAGGCGGCCACTTCCTAGACTTTACACCCAAAGCACAAGCAACAAAAGAGAAAATAGATAAATGGGAACTCCTCAAGCTTCGAAGTTTCTGCACCTCAAAGGAATTTCTCAAAAAGGTAAAGAGGCAGCCAACTCAATGGGAAAAAATTTTTGGAAACCATGTATCTGACAAAAGACTGATATCTTGCATATATAAAGAAATCCTACAACTCAATGACAATAGTACAGTCGGCCCAATTATAAAATGGGCAAAAGATATGAAAAGACAGTTCTCTGAAGAGGAAATACAAATGGCCAAGAAACACATGAAAAAATGTTCAGCTTCACTAGCTATTAGAGAGATGCAAATTAAGACCACAATGAGATACCATCTAACACCGGTTAGAATGGCTGCCATTAAACAAACAGGAAACTACAAATGCTGGAGGGGATGTGGAGAAATTGGAACTCTTATTCATTGTTGGTGGGACTGTATAATGGTTCAGCCACTCTGGAAGTCAGTCTGGCAGTTCCTTAGAAAACTCGATATAGAGTTACCATTCGATCCAGCGATTGCACTTCTCGGTATATACCCGGAAGATCGGAAAGCAGTGACACGAACAGATATCTGCACGCCAATGTTCATAGCAGCATTATTCACAATTGCCAAAAGATGGAAACAACCCAAATGTCCTTCAACAGATGAGTGGATAAATAAAATGTGGTATATACACACGATGGAATACTACGCGGCAGTAAGAAAGAACGATCTCGTGAAACATATGACAACATGGATGAACCTTGAAGACATAATGCTAAGCGAAATAAGCCAGGCACAAAAAGAAATATTATATGCTACCACTAATGTGAACTTTGAAAAATGTAAAACAAATGGCTTATAATGTAGAATGTAGGGGAACTAGCAATAGAGAGCAATTAAGGAAGGGGGAACAATAATCCAAGAAGAACAGATAAGCTATTTAACGTTCTGGGGATGCCCAGGAATGACTATGGTCTGTTAATTTCTGATGGATATAGTAGGAGCAAGTTCACAGAAATGTTGCTATATTAGGTAACTTTCTTGGGGTAAAGTAGGAACATGTTGGAAGTTAAGCAGTTATCTTAGGTTAGTTGTCTTTTTCTTACTCCCTTGTTATGGTCTCTTTGAAATGTTCTTTTATTGTATGTTTGTTTTCTTTTTAACTTTTTTTTCATACAGTTGATTTAAAAAAGAAGGGAAAGTTAAAAAAAAAAAAAAAAAAAACAAGGAAAAAAAAAAAGATGCAGTGCCCCCTTGAGGAGCCTGTGGAGAATGTAGGGGTATTTGCCTACCCCACCTCCATGGTTGCTAAGATGACCACAGACATAGGGGACTGGTGGTTTGATGGGTTGAGCCCTCTACCACAGGTTTTAACCTTGGGAAGATGGTTGCTGCAAAGGAGAGGCTAGGCCTCCCTATGGTTGTGCCTAAGAGCCTCCTCCCGAATGCCTCTTTGTTGCTGAGATGTGGCCCTGTCTCTCTAGCTAAGCCAACTTGAAAGGTGAAATCACTGCCCTCCCCCCTACGTGGGATCAGACACCCAGGGGAGTGAATCTCCCTGGCAACGTGGAATATGACTCCCGGGGAGGAAAGTAGACCTGATATCGTGGGACGGAAAACATCTTCTTGACCAAAAGGGGGATGTGAAAGGAAATGAAATAAGCTTCAGTGGCAGAGAGAATCCAAAAGGAGCCGAGAGGTCACTCTGGTGGGCACTCTTACGCACACTTTAGACAACCCTTTTTAGGTTCTAAAGAATTGGGGTAGCTGGTGGTGGATACCTGAAACTATCAAACTACAACCCAGAAACCATGAATCTTGAAGACAGTTGTATAAAAATGTAGCTTATGAGGGGTGACAAGGGGATTGGGAAAGCCATAAGGACCACACTCCACTTTGTCTAGTTTATGGATGGATGAGTAGAAAAATAGGGGAAGGAAACAAACAGACAAAGGTACCCAGTGTTCTTTTTTACTTCAATTGCTCTTTTTCAGTCTAATTATTAATCTTGTTATTCTTGTGTGTGTGCTAATGAAGGTGTCAGGGATTGATTTGTGTGATGAATGTACAACTATGTAATGGTACTGTGAACAATCGAAAGTACGATTTGTTTTGTATGACTGCGTGGTATATGAATATATCTCAATAAAATGAAGATTAAAAAAAAAAAAAAAAAAAGACATAATGCTGAGCAAAATAAGCCAGGCACAAAAAGAGAGATATTGTATGTTACCACTAATGTGAATTCTGTGAAGAATGTACAATGTTTTATACTGTAGAATGTAGGGGACCTAGAGATACCAATTAGGGGAGGGGGAATGATAATCTAATAAGAACAGATAAACTATGGAGGGTAATCTCAATGTTATGGGAATGCTCAGGAATGATTATGGTTTGTAAACTTTCTTGGATATAGTAAGATCATGTTGGAAGCAATAGAGTTATTTTAGGTTTTTTTTTCTCTTATTCCTTTGTTTTCTTAGGGGTTGTTAATTTTCTTGGGGTATGGTAGGAACATGTTGGAAGCAATGTAGCTATTTTAGATTATTTGTTTTTCTTACTCCTCTGTTTGGACCTGGTTTATTAATTTTCTTGGGGTATGGTAGGAACATATTGGAAGCAAAGTAGTTATTTTAGGTTATTTGTTTTCCTTAATCCATTGCTTTGTTTGAAATGTTGTGGGGTTTTTTTGGTTGATGTTTGCCTGTTTGTTTTTAATTTTTTGATAAACAAAGTTAAAAAATTGAAAAAAAATCAGTAGAAAAATGGGAGTAAAAACTAAATGACAAATAGGGTGGGATGGGGGGATGGTTTGGGTATTCTCTTTTCACTTTTATTTTTTATTCTTATTCTGATTCTTTCTGATGTAAGGAAAATGTTCAGAAATAGATTGTGGTGATGAATGCATAACTATATGATCATACTGTGAACAGCTGATTGTATACCATGGATGACTGTATGGTTTGTGAATATATTTCAATAAAACTGAATTAAAAAAAAAAAAAAGTAAGGGTTAATGCTTCATCAACAAAATTGGGATGAGAAGAATTATATGAAGGATAATACATACATAAACTTAATTAAAAAAAAATACTGTCTACAGGTTCCATTCACCTTTTTGTGTGTCTCCCAGATTCATTCCTCACAGTAGCTCCATATTTCATTGTATGCATACACCACAGTTCACCATTCTGTTCCCCAGTCAATGTACCCTTAGGGCACCTCCACCCATTGCAAATCAGGTATACTCTCTCCATAAACACTAGCGTGCAAATGTCCATTCATGTCTCTGATCTCAGATCCTCCAAGTAAATTCCACCTAATGAGGTTGCAGGACCTTATGGCACCCACATGCTTAGCTTCATGTGGAACCACCACAATGTCATCCAGAAAGGCTATATGATTATGCTGCCTAACAAACAGTAAATACATACATCCCTCTCTCCATGTTTTCTCCAGCACTTTTATCTCTGTTTATATTTTCCATGCAATTTTATAGAGCTTTATTCACATACAATAAAATTATCCACAGGATACATTTGTTCATGGGTGTCACCATAGAGTTGTTCATTTATCACCACAGTCAGAACTTGAACATATTGATTACTATGAAAAAATTTAAATGAATAAAAAAGATAATAAGAAGAAAAATGAAATATCGTACAATACAATATAGTAGTAGGATCAGACAGCAACACCACTACAAGAATCACATATCCTTCCCTTATATCCCCCTCTCATAATTATTTAGCTTTGGTATATTGATTTTGTTACATTTAATGGAAGCTTATTACAATGTTATTGTTGACCATAGACTCCACTTGGCTTTGACTATATTTTTTCCCACTACCATCCATGTTCCAACACTCTGCATATTTGCCATTCATTTGTTCTCACACATGCAAGAACAGATTTATATTTGTACATTTAGTCACAATCATTGACCAACCCAGTTTTTGCTAAGTTAAGCAGTCCTAGTCTTTATCTTCTATCTTTACCTCAGGCTTCACACATGTTCCTAGCACACCTCTTTCAGCTTTACTCACGGACATCTTTGTTCAGTGTACTTACAATTTTGTGCTACCATCACACAGTATTATGCTATCATTTTCTGGGTCTACTCAATCAAGCCTGCTGAACATTCTGTAGTCCTTCAGCATCAAATGCCCAATCCCTACCTTCTTTCTATCTCCTGGTAGCTTATAATTCTCAAAGTTTGCTCATTAATTTTAGCTCATATGAGTGAGACCATACAGTATTTGTCCTTTTGTTTCTGGCTAACTTTGCTCAACTTAACGTACTCAGGATTCATCCACATTATTATATGTTCCATGCCTTTGTTCTGTCTCACAGCTGTGTAGTATTCCACCATGTTTATGTACCACAGTTTGTTTACCCACTCATCCATTGATGGACATTTGGGTTGTTTCCATCTCTTCGCTATTGTGTATAATGCCATGATAAATATCAGTTTACAAATGTCCGTTCGTGTCTTAACATTCGGTTCCTCTGAGTATATACCTAGTAATGGAATAGATGGGTCATATGGCAAATCTATACTTAGCTTCCTGAGGAACTGCCACACTGGCTTCCAGAGTGGTTACACCATTCTGCATTCCCACCAGCAGTGTGTAAGTGTGCCTCTTTCTCCACATCCTCTTCAGCACTTGTAATTTTCTGTTTTTTGGATAATGGCCATTCTGGTAGGTGTGAGATGATATCTCATTGTGGTTTTGATTTGCACGTCCCTAATAGCCAGTGAAGTTCAGCAATTTTTCATATGTTTTTGAGCCATTTGTATTTCCTCTTCAGGAAAGTGTCTGTCCATGTATTTTGCCCATTTTTTAACTGGGTTGTTTTTCTTTCTGTTGTTGAGTTGTAGGATTGCTTTATATATTTGGGAAATTAAACCCTTATCTGATATATGGTTTCCAAATATTGTCTCCCATTGTGCAGGCTGCCTTTTTATCTTTCTGTACAAAACTGTTTGAGTTTGAGGAGATCCCATTTGTCTACTTATTCTTTGGTTGCTTGTGCTTTGGGTGTAAGGTCAAGGAAACCACCATCTGTCACAAGATCTTTAAGAAAATGACCTACATTTTTTTCTAAGAGTCTTATGGTCTTAGCACTAATATTTAGGTCTCTGATCCATTTTGAGTTAATTTTTGTATAAGGTGTGAGATAGGGGCCTTCTTTCATTCTTTTGGAAATGGATATCCAGTTCTCCAAACACCATTTATTGAAGAGGCTGCTCTGTCACAGGGACTATGTCTTGACTGCCTTATCAAAAATCAATTGTCCATAGATGTAAGAGTCTATTTCTGAACACTCAATTTGATTCCATTGGTCAGTATATCTATCCTTATGCCACTACAATGTTGTTTTGAGCACTGTAGCTTTGTAATATGCTTCAAAGTCAGGTAGTGTGAGACCTCCCAATTTGTTCCTCTTTCATAAGATAGTTTTTGCTACTTGGGGTACCTTGCCCTACCAAACAAATTTGGTTATTTGTTTTTCTATTTCTGCAAGTAATTTGTTGGGATTTTAGTTGATATTGCACTGGATCTATAAATCGGTTTAGCTAGAATTGACATCTTAATTATATTTGGCCTTCCAATCCATGAACATGGTATGTTCTTCCATTTTATTAAGTCCTGTTTGATTTCTTTTCACAGTTTCTTTTAGTCTACTTTGTATAGGTCTTTTGTGGCCTTCATTAATTTATTCCTAAATGCTTGATTCTTCTGGTTGCTATTGTAAATGGATTTTTCCCTTGATTTCTTCCTCTGATTCCACATTACTTGTGTATAAGAACACTATAGATTTTTGCATGTTGATCTTGTAGCCTGCAACTTTGCTGTATTCATTGGTTAGTTCTAATAGCTTTGCTGTAGATTTTCTGGATTTTCTACATATAGAATCATGTCATCTGCAAAGAGTGAAAGGTTTACTTCTTCCTCTCCAATTTGGAAGACTTTTATTTCTTTTTCTTGTCTAATTGCTCTAACTAGAACTTCCAGCACAAAGTTGAATAGCAATGGTAACAGTAGGCATCCCTCTCTTGTTCCTGATCTTACAGTGAAAGCTTTCAGTCTCTCCCCATTGAATAGGATGTTAGCTGTGGGTTTTTCATACGTTGCCTTTAACATATTGAGAAAATTCCCTTCTACCCCTATCCTTTGAAGTGTTTTCAACAGGAAATGGTGTTTAATTTTGTCAAATGTCTTTTCTGCATTGATCAATATGATCACATAGATCTTCTGCTTTGATTTATTGATGTGGTCTATTGCATTAAGGTTTTCTTGTGTTGAACCAGCCTTGCATACCTGGAACAAACCCCACCTGGTCATGTTGCATGGTGTTTAATTTTATTAATGTGCTGCTGGATTCAATTTGTGAGTATGTTGTTGAGGATTTTTGTATCTATATTCATTAAAGAGATTGGTGCATAATTTTCTTTTTGGAGTATCTTAGACTGATTTTGGTATTAGGGTGATGTTGGCTTCATAGAATGAGTTGGGTAGTTTCCCTCCTCTTCAATTTTTTTGAAGGACTTGAGCAGGATTGGTGTTAAATCTTCCTTGAATGCTTGGTATAATTCATATATGAAGCCATCTGACTGTTGGCTTTCTTTTTGGGAGCTTTTTGATGACTGACTCAATCTCTTTACTTGTGACTGGTTTGCTGAGGTCATGAATTTCTTCTTGGGTCAATGTTGGTTGTTTATGCTTTTCTAGGAAGTTGTCCACTTCATGTAAGTTGTCTAGTTTATTAGCATATAGTTGCTCATAGTATCATCTCATCATCTTATTTATTACTGCAGTTTCATTAGTTATGTTTCCTTTCCAATTTCTGTTTGCATTTATTTGCATCTGCTCTCTCTCTCTCTCTCTCTCTCTCTTTATTTATTTATTTATTTTTGTTAGCCTAGCTGGGGTCCAGCAATTTGTGGATTTTCTCAAAGATTTTGTTGATTCTCTCTATTGTTTTCCTATTCTCAGTTTCATTTATTTCTGCTTTAATCTTTGTTATTTATTTCTTTCTGTTTCCTTTGGGGTTAGTTTGCTGTTTTTTTCTCTAGTTGCTTCAGGTGGATAGTTAACTTCTCAATTTTTACTCTCTCTTCTCTTTTAATATAGGCATTTAGGGCAATAAATTTCCCTCTCAGCACTGCCTTTGCTGCATCCCATAAGTATTGATATGTTGTGTTTTCATTGTCATTTGCCTCAAGGTATTTACTAATTTCTCTTGCAATTTCTTCCTTTATTCACTGGTTTTCTAAGAATGTGTTGCTTAGTCTCCATATATTTTTGAAACTTGCAATCTTCTGCCAGTTATTTATTTCCAATGTCCTTCCATTAAGAGCCAAGAAAGTGCTTTTTTATAATATCAATATTGTTAAATTTATTGTTGAGACTTGATTTGTGATGCAACATGTCATCTCTCCTAGAGAAAGTTCCATGATAACTTGTGAAAAATGTGTATCCTGCTGTTGTGGGGTGTAGTGTTCTATAAATATCTGTCAAGTCTAATTCATTTATCATACAATTCAATATCACTGTTTCTTTATTGTTCATGTGTCTAGATGTTCTATCCATTGATGTGAGTGGTGTATTGAAGTCTCCAACTATTGTAGAGTTGTCTACTTCTCCTTTCTTTGTCCTCAGTGATTGCCTCATGAATTTTGGGGCACTCTGTCTTCGTGCACAAATATTTATGATTGTTATGTTTTCTTGATGAATTGACCCTTTTATTAATATATAGTTTCCTTCTTTGTCTCTTCTAATTGTTTTACTTTTGAAGTCTAATTTGTCTGATGTTAATATAGCTACTCCTGCTTTTCTCTGGTTGCTGTTTGCATGAGATATCTTTTTCCAATCTTTCACTTTCAGCCTATTTTTGTCCTTGGATCTAAAGTGAGTTTCTTTTACACAGCACATAGATATGTGTCCTGTTTCTTTTAATCCATTCTGCCAGTCTGTGTCTTTTTATTTGGGGGTTTAATCCATTAACTTTTATTGTTATTACTGTAAAGGCAGTAATTTCTTCTACCATTTTGTCTTTTGGATTTTATATGTTATGTCTTATTTTGTCCCTCTCTCTCCTTTTACCCTTCCTAATAATCTTCCTTTCTACCCTCTTCTCCAAACCTCTATCCTGTCTTTTCCTATCAGCCTGTAGTTCTCCCTTTAGTATTTCTTATAATGCCAGTCTCTTATTCACAAACTCTCTCAGTTTCTGTATGTCTGAAAATGTTTAAATCTCTCCCTCATTTTGGAAGGGCAGTTTTGCTGGATATAGAATTCTTGATTGGCATTTCTTCTCTTTCACTATCTTAAATATATCATACCACTGTTTTCTTGCCTCCATGGTTTCTGCTGAGAAATCTGTACATGATCTTATCGAGCTTCCCTTGTATGTGATGGATTGCTTTTCTCTTGCTGCTTTCAGAATTCTCTCTTTGTCTTTGACATTGGACAGTCTGATCAGTAAGTGTCTTAGAGTAGGTCTATTGGGATCTATTCTGGTTGGAATGTGCTGTACTTCTTGAATCTGTACTTTTCTGTCTTTCATAAGAGTTGGTAAATTTTCATTGTTTATTTCTTCTATTATTCTTTCTGCCCCTTTTCCCCTCTCTTCTCCTTCTGTGACACCCATAACATATATATTCTTGTGCATCACATTGTCACTCAGCTCCCTAGGACCCTGCTCATATTTTCCCATTCTTTTTACCATCTGTTTTTTTGTGTGTATGAATTCAAATGTCTGGTCTTCCAATTCACTGATACTTTCTTCTGTGTGTTCAAATCTACTGTTGTATCCCTCCACTGTTTTTTTTTTTCATCTCCTCCATTGTGACCTTCATTCCCATAAGTTCTGCCATTTGTTTTTTTTCAAGTTTACTCATTCTTCTTTATCATCATCCATTGTCTTCCTTATATCCTTCATCTCTTTTGCTATGTCTTCCTTTCTACACTCTTCTCCAAACCTCTCTCTCCTGTATTTTCCTATCAGCCTATAGCACTCCCTTTAGTATTTCTTATAGTGCTAGTCTCTTATTCACAAACTCTCTCATTGTCTGTCTGAAAATATTTTAAGGACATCTTTAATTAGTTCTTCCTTCAGTTCATTGAATTCATTTAGCATTAGTTGCCTCAACTCCTCTTTCTCAGTTGAACTATTAGTTTGCTCCTTTGACTGGTCCATATTTTTGTGTTTCCTAGTATGGCTCATTATCTTCGGTTGCCTAGGCACCTGACTTTCTTGATTAGTTTATTCTTCAGCTAGTTTTCACTCTTTTACCTAGGTTTTCTTGTTGGTTGTCTTTGTTCTCTAACCTTTGTTGTTTAGTTCAGCTTATTCTAGGCTTCTAACTTTGGTTCTATTTAGTTGATCAGAGTTTTTTTACCTCTTGTTTTTCTGTTTCTTGCCCTGCCTGTATGTAGTTTTGTTGTGTGAGGGTCTCCTCAGATATGGCCAACCCCAGTCAGTTTTTCCAAGTCCAGAGAGGCCCAGGTCTCAGGAGAAGTGTAGGGAGTTTTCCTGAGAATGAGATGCTCCTGTGAGGCCTTTGGATTCTGTGCTTTTCCTACCCTGTCCAGCAGGTGGCACTTGCCAGCCCACAGCTCCTCCACCAATGTGAGGCAGTATGGAGCCTTTAGTTCTCCTGGTGACCCTGACCCTGTCAGGGGCATGGCTGACTTAGGCTTGTTTCTGAATTCCAGCCCCTGTTGTCTGAGTTCCCCAAAGGAGGGATGCCACTAGAGCTGGGTCATGGCCCCCTTTTCTTGGGGACATTATAGTCATTAGTGAATTTTCTCTGCCACTAGACTTATTTCTTTGTCTCTCAGAGCTATCTTAGCTCTGCTCTTGCCTGGGCACAAATTGCAAATCTTTGAGGCTTTCTGTAATGGGCTACTTAGAATAGTTGTTTAGAAAAAAAGAGGAAAAGATAAAAAAAAGAAAAAAAGGCCCAATATAGATGATTTCAAGAAAAGCCCTTTAATTAATTCAGTCCTTGCAGTTCCGATGGGCTATTGAAATGCAAGAAGACAAGGAGTTGGAGGCAATTAAGGAGCAATCAAGAAACCAGAAAAACTGGCTTTTTAGAGAAGGGTCCTGGCCCCCTAGTTTTGCATATGTGGCTGATTCTGTTTGAGCCCAGCCCTTCCCCTCTCCATATTATGTTCACCCCCACCTCCAAAAGTCTCTGTTTTTATGGGTTTTTTTTAATTTTATTATTATTATTATTATTGCTGTTTTTGCTAGCTTTATTTCCTCTCTGCTAGGCTGACTGCTCCTAGATTCTCTGATGTCTGGTATTAGTTTATCTATGGTTGGAGTTTTGATCAGCAGTCTGAGTTTTAAATCAGTTCTGTAACTGCAGTTCTCCCTCCTGGTTCCCAGCACTGATGGCCCTTCCTCCCTTGGTATTTTGCCTGGCAGGGAGGGGCATTGGACCCTGGCCATGAGAACTTACAAATTTCACTGTTCTTAGCTGCTCCATGTGCTCATGAGTGTTGTATGATGTGTGTCCAAACTCAAATTCCTCTGCGGTGTCTGGTCCACACAGTTCCTGGCTGTTTACCAGCTGCCCTAAAGGAGTAAGTAAAACCCACACCTCACCACTCTGCCATCTTGCCCTGCCTCTTCCTCATGATTTTCTAAATTACTTTGGGATCCACAGTAATGCCCTCCTTCTCATTTATGATTTTATTTTGTTACTCTCTCTTTTTGACTTTGTCAGTCTAGCTAAGGGTTTGTCTATCTTGTTGATCTTCTCAAATAACCAACTTTTGGGTTTATTTATTTCATTTTTTTGTTCTCTGTATCATTTATTTCTGCTTTAATCCTTGTTATTTCCTTTCTTCTACTTGCT
The DNA here is from genome assembly GCF_015220235.1 of Choloepus didactylus. Classification (NCBI taxonomy): domain Eukaryota; kingdom Metazoa; phylum Chordata; class Mammalia; order Pilosa; family Megalonychidae; genus Choloepus; species Choloepus didactylus. The sequence goes on along the minus strand of NC_051334.1, from coordinate 104,582,634 downwards.
TTAGGATTATTTTGCTGGTCATTTTCTAGCTTCTTCATTTATTCCATTAGCTCTTTGATTTTACCTCTTTCTTCCTTTTTAATGTTTGCATTCAGAGCTATAAACTTTCCCCTCAATACTGTCTTTGCTGCATCCCATAAATTTGATATTTGTTGTGTTCTCATTTTCATTCTTCACTATTTAGCAATTTCTCTTGCAATTTCTTCTTTGACCCAATGATTGTTTAGGAATGTGTTGTTTAAACTCCACATATTTGGGAATGCTCTGTTGCTTTGATAGTTATTTACTTCCAGTTGCATTCCATTATGGTCAGAGACTACGCTTTGAATAATTTCATTCTTTTAAATTTATTGTTGCTTCTTTTACACCCTAGCATATGATCTATCCTAGAGAATGTTCCTTGGACACTAGAGAAGAATATATATCCTGGTAATTTGGGATGTAGTGCTCTTTATAGGTCTATTAAATCTAATTCATTTATCACACTGTTTAGGTTCTCAATTTCTTTATTGGTCCTATGTCTGGTTCTTCTATCTATAGAAGAGTGTGGTGTACTGAAGTCTCCAACTATTATCATAGAAACGTCTATTGCTTCCTTCAGTTTTGACAATGTTTTTCTCATCCACTTTGGAGCACCTTGGTTGGGTGCCTAAACAAATATGACTGTTATTTCTTCTTGGTGAATTTTCCCTTTTATTAATGTATAGTGCCCTTCTTTTTCTCTTATGACACCTTTGCATTTAAAGTCTATTTTTTATGTTATTACTATTGCTACCCCTGCTTTCTTTTGGCTATAGCCTATGTGAAATATATATTTTTTAATCCTTTCACTTTCAATTTCTTTGTGTCACTAGATCTAAGATGAGTCTCTTGTAAACAGAATATTGGTGGTTCATAATTTTTAATCCATTCTGCAAATCTATACCTTTTAACTGGGGAGTTTAATACATTCACATTCAGTGCTATTACTGTTAAGACAGTTCTTGAATCAACCATCTTATACTTTGGTTTTTATTTGTCAGATCTCTTTTGTCCCCCTCTCTCTTTTTTTTCCCGTTTTAAGTTTCCCTTACTAATACTCTTCAGTTCAAAAGGTTAAAATAGCCCAAATGTCCATCAACAGATGAATGAATAACAAATTGTGGTATAACCATACAATGGAATTTTATTTGTCCATAAATAATAATGACATACTGATACATGCTACAAGATGGATTAACCTTGAAAACATTATGCTAAGTGAAAGAAGCCATCACAAAAGACCACATATTATATGACTCCATTAATATGAAATGTACAGAACAGGAAAATCTATACGGAAAGAGAGTAGATTTGTGGTTTCTTAGGACTTGGGGGTGGGTATGGGGAGACAGGGTGGATTGCTAATGGGCATGGTTTCCTTTTAGATGATGAAAATTGATTGTTATGAAGTTTGTACATGTCTGGAAATATACTAATAAACATTGAATGGTACACTTTAAATGGGTGAATTATGTGTTAAAATGAAATTAATTTTCAGTTTTATAGTCAAAATACTTTTTATATGATGCATTAGTACATGTATCATATAGAATGTACTTGTGTTTCTTCTTCATATCCAAAGTAAATCAATCACCCTGGTAATCCTCTTCAAACACAATAGTAATCAAGTCACTGTAGGAGCTGATGGAAAACTACATGGAATAAATTAAAAGACTGCTTTAGGAAATCCCCTGAGAATTCAACAACTTTTTGGATGCATCTGTTAATATCATTAAATTAAAAGATATTTATTGAGCTGCTTCTATGTGCTTGAGTCTACTAAATGCTAAGGCTTGCAGTCAAAGTCCCTGCCTTCACAAATTTGCAGACATATTGAAAGGTGGGAATGTGTCACCACAGACTTTGCCCTTAAAGAACATGGGGAAACCTCAAGCTCTGTGTATGTGTACTATGGTCGAGGGTCAGGCAAGATGTAATTTGGCATTGCCATTATACAAGACCACACAAAAAAGGTGATGTACACTTTCTGAGCCCTTGATCTCACTCTGTTTTATGAGCATTGAAATACTTCAATTTTATATTTGAATCTTTGTGGTCCTTCACCTCAATGATCCCTTTTGTAGATTGCTTCATTTTCTTGGCTAGGATGTCACTTTTTTGTGTCCTTAGGAACCTCAATTTTCAGGTTCCATTTGAAAAGATGACATAGTTAAACAACATGGAAACTTTCATTTCCTAAGAAGGATCATTGCCTTAGCTTTGACTTACATTTAAATATTTCGGGAAGTGTTTTTTTTTTTTTTTTTTTTTTTTCCTCTCTCATCCAGAAAACTTGTTTTATACAACCTAACAATCCCCTGGAATTTTAAAAATATGAATTTCACAGTTTAAGATTTTGGTTCAGTAGCAGTAAATGTTATCCATAAATCACTGTTTTCCTTGAGTTGATGAGGCTCCATCTTTAATATCTCTAATGGTCATTTCATAAGCTTAAAGTTTTCTGCCATCTTTTGTATAATAACCATCACACCTAAGTATAAGATCTTCACCATATTCCAGGGACAGAGGGCTAAATGAATATTTTGCAACTCTGTTGAAATGAAGGCAAAAGTTTACAGATGAGGAAGCAAAAATTTTGATTGCAAATGTAATTTTTAAAATGTTCCTTGTCTAACCTACTTCCATTTTCTTGATACTGAACTTCATCTCCCATATCCTAAAGTCCATTTTAGACTTTTACTTTATAATATACAACTCATTATAAGATGCAGAATCCCTTGCTTCAGTGTACAGCCTTTGAGTATCAATGAGGAATGTTAAATATAACTTTTATCAAGGAGGAGGACTCAAGGGAGTGAAGGAATAACAGTATGATTTGGCCCCTCTGTAGAAGGTCTCAGAGACGTCAAGAACTCAGTGAACAGAAACTAAAAAAAAAAAGCCCTCATTTCTTGATGAAGAAAATAGAAAATCAAGGTCACACTGAGGATGATGTGGGAAAGTATTCACCCAATTATTGCCAAAAATAGTGAAACATGTCTAGATGATTTTTCAAAAATGTAAAAGTAAAGGGTGACTTTTTTCATTATTTCCTACAAATTCTTCATTAAAGATTGAAAAGAAGGAGAGTTTATGGTGTAATCTGGTATTGCGGATAATTTTTGTGATACCGCAAGGCCAATATGATCCTCAGGGACAGATTTTCAGGAAATTTTTCAGATTTGTTTGCAGCCTCTTGCCTATAATACCACATTTTTGTAATGCTTTAAAAATAATGAGCATATAGCAAAATTCTGTGGGTCTGGCTTTTTAAAAAGAAGCAAGGGATTTTTTTTTCCATTTTATTCATTATGATTGTTTATTTTTTGGTAAGTGTTTGGGTGGGAGGATACATTTGTACTGCTTGAGATCTAGGCAGTGAATTAGTAACAATCTAGCAAAACAGTCTACTTCACAAAGATAGGTATGTCCTGAAGTCATAGTGTACAGTCAAACTTGACTTTGATTAAACATTACATAGCCAAAGTCTGACAGACCAGGTGTCAAGGTATGGTTGACAGGAAATCTCTGATTTAAAAAAGTGATTCCATACAATAGTCTGTCTCTGGATATCTCTTAAATGAGACCTAAATTTCTTATGAAAGCTGATAAAGTGACCAAATGTGATAGCATAAACTTGAAGAAAATGGAAGGGACATATGGTAAGAGCCTTGGAGTAGCTCATGTTAAGTAGCTACTTGATTCAAATCATAGGATAAATAAATCTTTTCTAAAAGTGATTTGATAACATACAATTACTTCAACTTTAGAAGTATTGATTAGCATAAAAGTTGCTTGATTTAGTTTACAGAACTGTGTTACTTGAGTATTGTATTTTTAATGGGTACAGAAGAATTTAAGGAAACTTGAAGTAAATTCAGCAGTGATTCTACAGTGGCACCCGAGTATGCTGGTTTTATTTAGATTGTTACTGTTACAAAATGTTTTGCTTGCCTATAAATCATTATCATTCAGTTATTTTAAAAATCTCTGAAATAATTTTTAAAATGCCAAACATTCAAAATATAAGATATATATACACACATACATATATACACTCATACACACATACACACTTGCACACATGCATATACACATGCAGGACAGACATTCAGAATTCAACCAATATGATGATGTGGAAGGAGAGAGATATATTCCACTTTTTTCCTGTCCAGAATTATTCATAATCCCTCCAGTGCCAATCATATTTTTCATTTTTGTGAAGCAATATACTGAAGACTACTTAATTAAATTTACAAAATAATATTTCTAGAAAAACTCTATGAGTGAAATTAATTTGAATTTTGTGTCTGTATTGATGATACTTGATGTCTACTTTTAGTCAGAGACTAAAATAATTCTCCATTTATTCATGTGGAGTAATTTTTCAAATAAGTCACTTTTCTGAATATACTTTCTTTGTACCCTAACCATGTAAAAGAGGTAAATTTTCTTTTTTCCTCATCCATAAAAACAGAAATTTCCACCCACAATTGTCATCAGAAAATGTTTCTTTTATTCTTTAATGTAATTAGGTTATCCTCTCATTGATGGTCTCTTAGCGGGTAAAAGAACAAAGTTAATTATGTACCACAAGAAATTATAATTAATATAAGCCTATAATATGGAAAATGAGTAAGTTGAAAAATACTAGAAAAGACTGTAACTGTAAAAGAGTTTGAAAACCTTAGTGGTTGATCAAACATTTCTTTATGTTCTGATATTTTAGGATAAGCAAAATTAAATTTCTGTAGTTTGATAGTGAAAATTGAAAGATTTAATATAAAGTTACAATTTAAACTTATTAAAAATGAGCATGTTAATTATAGCCATTTTTTACAGTTCTTATTCCTGTGATATACCATTCATGCCAACTACTGCTCTAATTTGGAGGTTACTATTACTGAAGAAAAGATTAATATTCAGTGGCTTCTGGTAGTCTCATTTACAGCATTGCAGGCAACTGGCCAGAATTAGACTGAGCAAAGAGAAAAGAAGAGATGATTAAGAAACTCCTGAGAACAGATGACTAAGAAATATCATTTGAGTTTTCTATGTATAGTTCTCTATAGTTTTCTGGTAAAGTCCATAATGTTTTTGAAAAAGATGAAAAGACAATTCTTAATCATAAATCAGGTTTAAAATCTTGCAGACATTTATTACTGAAGTATGTTCTGTTTTCACAAGTGTACAACACAGCTGTTGGAGTTAACTAAATAATGTATGGAAAATTTTATAGCTCTAATTTCATAGGTCTCTGATCTTAAAAAGAGATGCATTTAAAAGATAGTTTTCCTTGTTAATGTCTTAGATTTTACTTCCTTCAAGAATTCTCAATATTTGTATTTTCAAGAAATGGCTTTTTTTTTTTTTAGTTTTTCCAAAATCCTAGCACTTACCCCAGGGAAGTGGCAGGGGGTGTGTTGGATAAAGCAAAAATTAAGTTCCTCTGTGTGTATGTGCACACGTGTGTGCATATGTTTGTGTGAGACACTGAAAACATGTGTGCCACTGCTCATGTATATTTGTATAAGGCATGGAGCCTGGGAGGTTTTCTTCTTTGCTAGGATTCCTGGAAAAACAAGCAAAGCAGAATTTGGGAGGAGACTAGGAGAAGTAAAAGTTTAACACCAGGATCCTCTAATTGGTAACAATTGACCTAGTAAAATATATTTTGCTTTTGTTATCTTGGTGAAGTAATGAACCTGAAAGCACAGACTTCGTTCTAAGGATCTGCTCTAATCCTCAAGTTTCCAACAACCCATACATTCTTAGAACACGGTAACATATTCCAGATGTCCCTCATATTTTGTAAACCAAACTTCTATCAGAAAAAAAATGTTTGGAATAATCATAATAAGGAGTTTTCTAGCATTTCCCATACTAGTGAAGTTAAAGACCCTATGAACCTCAAAACATTCCACCTCTTAGAACCTCATTCTTCTGGTGCCACAGTTGCTGGGCTGCAATATGCTCTATTAGCCACTGGAAAGAAAACTCCACATCAGGTAAAATGTTCTATCCTAAGATAGGAAACTTGACAGATAGATGGTGTGATAGACTAACCTATGCTTTGAGTGTTCACTATTCTGGACATGAAGTACTGCTAAACTCTGAATATAGGTTTATGATATTAGGTGAAATTGTATTATTGTAGGGCATAACCTGAAGTTGGATTTTAAAAATAGATCCTTGATATTGGCTTTTCATGTTATTTACTTTCAGCCAAACATTAAGTACAGAAAAATTCTTTGAGCTTATAGTTGAAGGAGGTTTTCCTGTAATTGGATATCCTTAGATAAATGTCAGTCAACTGGTCCCTCATGACCTATCTATCTCATGGTTAAGTTCCCAAGACCACTCCTTTTAAGAATGTTGATTGTCACAAAACAAAGTTACTCTATATAGTTTTGTTATTGCTAGTTATTATTAATCCTAACAAAAATAAATGATTAATGTAAGGATGCTTACTGGCTAGGCAAATTACATTAAAATCATTGGCTCTGGAACTATTTCAACTACTTTCTCTTAACAACCTTAAATTCAACTCAATAGTGTTAAAAATGGATATATTAGTATCCTTTCATTTCTGTTTCCTATTTCTGTTGAATATTATATGCTTTTTTATCTTCCTGAGAATTTTTCTGGGGAAGGAATGTAGGCAATAACTAACGACAAAATCGCAAATAAATTCTCAGCGTGAAGTCAATATTAAAAATGTATTTTTCAGCTAAAATTGGCACTCCAGATCAAGGATTAATGTTAATTGTGATGCAGAAGAGAAAAAAAAAAAAGCACTGTATTAATTTTTTATGAGAAGTGAGCTTTCATTTTTCCCCATCAACCACACCATTATGGTAATCAAATGACTGTTCTTTCCCTTCTATTTTCTTAAAGTGTTCTCCAAAGTCTTCTCTCTCCTCATGAACCCGCCTGTCACACACATTTTTATTCTTATCATCAAACCAGGTACCTTGTATTTTCTGACAGGCTAAAATAAGTTTATAAGGAAATTGAAGTTAATTTTCCTTTCTCCTCTGTGGGATTCCAGGAGCATTCTAAACCCTTTGTCTCAAAATGAACACAAAAAGGGAAAGAGCAGTAAACTATATCAAGGAAAATAAACTTTCAAGAAAATTTAATGAGAAAGTCCTGGATAACTAAGAGTACAAGGTGGCTTTTAAAACAAAGTGTGTGTAGGTGAAGAGTATATTGTAACAAGTTTATTAAAAAATAAGCACAAATGTTTGTGAACTAGGTTTTCTTTAAAAAAATTTAAGAACTATTAGAAGTTACAAAAATAGTACACTTGTGTGCCTATATATCCTTTACCAAGCTAACAGTTTACATAACCATACTGAAATTATCAAAACTGGGAAATTAACACTGATGTACTAATATTACCAAATCTGCAAGCCTTATTCAAATTTCACCATTGTGCTATTATTGTCAGTCTTCTTGTCCAGGATGCAATTCAGGAACCTGCACTGCATTAATGATAATGTCTCCATCAATTCCTTTTCCCTGGGGCATTTCGTCAGTCCTTTGTCTTCTTGCATGAGCTTGACACATTTGAAAAGCACTGGCCAGTTTTTGTATAATGCCACTCAGTTTGGTTGTATATGATGCTTTCTCATGATTAGGTTGAATGATTACTTTTGGCAGGCATAACAAAGAATTTATATTGTGCCCTTCTGAGTATATCATATTAAGGTGTACATAATGCCAATATATCTCATTATTGCACATTATTTTTTTTCTTTTTCATGATAATTTATGCTTTTATTTTAACTTTTATTTTAGTAACATGTAAAACCTAAATTTTCCCCTTTTAGCCACATTAAAATATATAATTCATTGCTGTTAATTATGTTCACAATATTGTGCTACCTTCACCAAAATTCATTACCATTGCTTTTCCATCATCCCAAATACAAACTCTACAATTTATGCATTAACTCCCTATTCCATACTCCCATCCAATCCCCTGGTAACCTATATGATAGATGCTGACTATATGTTTGCTTATTCTAACTATTTCATATCAGTTAGATCGTACAATATCTGGCCTTTTGTGTCTGGATTATTTCACACAACATGATGTTTTCCAGGTTCATTCATGTTGTTTCATGTATCAGAACTTCATTTTTATGGCTGAATAATATTCTTTTGTGTGTATATAAAACATTTTGTTTATCCCTTCATCTGTTGATGAACACTTGGTTTGCTTCCACCTTTTGACAATTGTGAATAATGCTGCTATGAACATTGGTTGCAAACATGTTTCATAGCTTGCTTTCAGTTCTTTTGAGTATATACCTAGAAATGGATTGCTGGAGCATATGGTAATGCTATACTTAGCTTTCTGAGGAACTACCAAACTATCTTCCACAGCAGCTGCACCATTTTACATTCTCACTAACAATGAATGAGTGTTATTTCTCCATATCCTTTCCAACACCTGAAAATTTCCAATTTTTAAATAGTAACCATTCTAGTGGGTGTGAAATGGTATCTCATTGTGATATTAATGTTCACCTTCCCTAATGGCTAATGATGTTGAGCACCTTTTCATGTGTTTTCTGGCCATTGATATATCTTCTTTGGAGAAATGTCTATTAATATCTTCTGCCCATTTTTAAATTGGGTTTTTGTCTTTTTGTTGTTGACTTGTAAAATTTCTTTATGTATTCTGGATATTAAACCCTTATCAGATATGTGGTTTTGAAATATTTTCTCATACTGTGTAGAGTGTCATTTTATTTTCATGATAAAGTCCTTTAATGCACAGAAGTTTTTAATTTTGATGAGGTGTCATTTATCTATTTGTTTTTGCCTTCAGTATAATGCCTAAAATATCATTGTCAAACAGAAGGTCCTGAAGATGATACCCTATGTTTTCTTCTTGAGGTTTTATACTTCTAGTTCTTATATTTAAGTCTTTGATCCATTTGAGTTGATTTCTGTATATGTTGTGAAGTAGGGGTCCATCTTCATTCTTTTGTGTAGGGACATCCATTTTTCCCAGTACATTTGTTGAACATACTATTCTTTCTCAAATGAGTTGTCTTTGTCTCCTTGTCAAAAATCTGTTGGCCATATATTTGAGGGTTGGTTCTTGAACTCTCAATTTGATTCCATTGGTCCATACATCTGTCCTTGCATCAGTACCATGCTGTTTTGAATAATGTGGCTTTGTAATAAGTTTTAAGATCAGAAAGCACGAGTCCTCAAACTTTGTTCTTCTTTTTCAAGATGGCTTTGGCTATTGGGAGCCCCTTACACATCCATATAAATCTGATGGTTGGCTTTTCCATTTCTGTGACGAATGCTGTTCAGATTTTGATTGGGATTGCTTTGAATCTGTAAATCATTTTGGGTATAATTCATATCTTAACAATATTAGTCTTGCAATAATGAATACAGAATATCCTCCATTTATTTAGGTCTTTTTTGTCTTCTTTTAGCAATGTTTTATAATTTTCTGTGTACATTCATTTACATCCTTAGATATATTCCTAGATATTTGATTATTTAGTTACTATTTTAAATGGATTTTTTCTTGATTTCTTCTTCAGTTTGCCCATTGCTAGTGCATATAAAAACTACTGACTTTAAGTGTTGATTTTACACCAAAACACTTTGGGGAATACAATTATTAGTTCTTGTGTCTTTGTTGTACATTTTTCAGGATTTTCTCTATATAGGATCATATCATTTACAAATAGGGAAAGTTTTACTTCTTCCTTTGCAATTTGGATGTTTTTATTTTCTTTTCTTGCCAAATTACTCTACCTAGAACTTCTAGCACAATGTTGAATAATGGTGGTGACAGTGGACATCCTTATTTGGTTCCTGATCTTAGAGGGAAAGCTTTCAGTCTTTCACCATTGAGTATAATGTTAGCAGTGGGTTTTTCATGTACGCTCTTTGTCATGTTGAGGAAGTTCCCTTTTACTCCTAGTTTTTTAAGTGTTTTACATGAAGGTGTTCTGGATTTTGTCAAATGCATTTTCTTTTTTTTTAACTTTATCAAAAAATTAAAATAATTCAAACAAAACAAAACAAAGGAATAAGAAAAACAAATGACCTAAAATAGCTACATTGCTTCCAACATGTTCCTGCCATACCCCAAGAAAATTATAAACCATAACAAAACAAAGGAATAAGAAAAACAAATAACCTAAAATAACTACATTGCTTCCAACATGTTCCTCCCATACCCAAGAAAATTTACAAACCATAATCACTCCGGAACATTCCTATAACTTTAAGATTACCCTCAATAGCTTATCTGTTCTTAATAGATTGTAGTTCCCCATTCACTAGTTGCTGTCTATCTCTAGATCCTGTACATTCTACAATATAAAACATTTATTTTACATTTTTCACTAAGCTCACATTAGTGGTAACGTACAATATCTCTCTTTTTGTGTCTGATGTATTTCACTCAGCATTGTGTCTTCAAAGTTCATCCATGTTGTTATATGTTTCACGACCTTGCTCCTTCTTGCTGCCATGTAGCATTCCATCATGTGTGTATACCACATCTTGTTTATCCACTCATCTGTTGAAGGACATTTGGATTGTTTCCATCTCTTGGCAATTGTGATGTCAAATGCATTTTCTACATCAATTGAGATGATCATGTTGTATGTTTACTTCATTCTGTTAATGTGTTGTATGATATTAAATGATTTTCTTATTTGGAACCACCCTTGCATGCCTAGAATAAATCCCATTTGATCATTGGTTACAATATTTTTAATGTACTGTTAGATTCAGTTTGCTACTATTTTGTTGGTGATTTTTGCATCTATGTTCATAAGAGATATTCTGCTTTTTTTCCCTTGAGTTATCATTATATGGTTTTGGTGTGAGGATAATGTTGGCCTCTCAGAATGAATTAAGGCATATTCCTTCCTCTTCAAATTTTTGAAAGTGTTTGAATAGGATTGATGTTAATTCTTCTTGGAATATTTGGTAAAATTCCCTTGTGAAGACATCTGTTCCTGGTATTTTCTTTGATGGGAGGTTTGTAATTGCTGATTAAGCCTATTTATGAGATATTTGTCTGTTGAGATCTAATTCTTCTTGAATTGGTGTGGGATGTTTGTGTATTTCTAGGAATTTCCACATTTCATCTAGGTTATCTAATTTGTTTGTGTACAGTTTTCATAATATCCTCTTATAATCTTTTTTTATTTCTGTAGGGTTGGCAGTAATGTCCCCTTTTTCATTTCTGATTTTATTTATTTTTATCCCCTCACTTAATTTTTTTGTCAGTCTAGCTAAAATTTTGTCAATTTTACTGGTCTTTTTATAGAACTGACTCCTGGTTTTGTTCATTTTCTCCATTGTTTTTTTTATTCTCAATTTCATTTATCTCTGATCTAATTGTTTTTATTTCCTTCTTCTCCTTGCTTTGTGTTTTCTCTTTTTTATCTAGTTCCTCCAATTTTGAGGATAGGTCTCTGATTTGATATCTTTCTTCTTTTTTATTGTAAGTATAATAAAGCTATAAATTTCACTTTCAGCACAGCCTTTGCTTCATCCCATAAGCTTCGGTATGCTGTGTTTTATATTCATTCACCTCAAGATATTTCCTGATTTCCCTTGTGATATCCTCTTTAATACATTGATTGTTTAAGAATATGTTGTTTAATTTCCACATATTTGTGAATTTTCCATTTCTTCTTATTATTGATTTCTAGTTTCATTCCATTGTTGTTGGAAAAGATGTGTTGTATGATTTCAATATTTTAAAATTGATTGACACTTGTTTTGTGAACTAGCTTACAGTTTACTCTAGATAATGATATATATGCACTAGAGAAGAATGTGTATCCCATAACTCTGTGATGAGGTGTTCTATATTTATCTGTTAGTTCTAGTTGGCTCAGAGTATCATTCAAGTCTTCTATTTCCTTATTGATCTTCTCTCTAGATGTTTTGTACAGAACTCTCAGGAAACTCAGAATTTTCCAAAACAGCAATTTCCAGTTTCTTTGTACATAGGAGTTCAGTTTTCAGCTCAAGCCTTTACTCTTTCTTAGCACATCAAATATACTTCTTATTGAAATTGTTTAGAGGTTTCCCTAGAGTTCACAATATGCATTTACAACTAATCTAAGTCTACATTCAAATAACAGTATAACACTTTATGTGTAGTGCAGGTACCTCATAACAGAATATTCTCAATTTTTATCTCCCATCCCTTATGATATTCTTGCCCTTCCATTCACTTATCCATATGTTATAATCACCCAATATATTTCTACTAGTACTAGTTTAAAGAAAGTTTTGTCTTTTAGAGTAATTAAGAAGGATAAAAGAAAAGATTTTTATTTATTTTACCTTCATTTATTCATTCATCAATGCTTTTCCCATTTTTATGTAGATATGATTCTGCCATATAGAATTTTGTTTCTCTATGAAGAACTTCTATTAGAATTTTTTACATAGCAGGTGTGTCAGCAATGATACCTTCAGTTTTAATTTTTCTGAGAATATTTTTATTTCCCCTTCACATTTTCATTTTTTTAAATTAGAGAAGTTGTAGGTTTTCAGAAAAATCATGCATAAACTACAGAGTTCCTGTATACCACCATATTCTTAACACTTTGTAGTAGTGTGGTATATTTGCTACAATTCATGAAAGGACATTTTTATGATTGTACTATTAACTATATTCCATCATTTACAATAGGGTTCATGGTTTGTGTTACACAGTCCTATGTTTGTTTAAAATATTTTTCTAACATATACAACCTAAAATTTCTCCTTTTAACCACATTCAAATATATAATTGAGTGCTATTAATTACCTTCAAAATGTTGTGCTACCATAACCACCATCCATTACCAAAGCTTCACAATCAACACAAATAGAAACTGTATAATTTAAGCATTGACTCCCCAATCCCTACCCTACTATTGACCCTGGTAATCTATATTCCAGATTCTAACTCTACTAGTTTGTTTATTCTAATTAGTTTATATTGGTGAAATCATACAATATTTGTCCTTTTGTGTCTGGATGATTTCACTCAATATGATGTCTTCAAGGTTCAAAAATGTACTCACGTGTAACAGAACTTATTTATTTTTATCACTGAATAATATCTCATTGTACATATATGCCATCTTTTGTTTATCCATTCATCAATTGATGGACACTGATTGCTTCCATCTTTTGATAATTGTGAATAATTCCACCATGAACATCAGTGAGCAAATGCCTGCTCAATCCCTGCTTTCAAATCATTTGGGTATATACCTAAAACTGGAATTGACAGGTCAAATGGTAATTCTACTCTTAACTTTCTGAGGAACCATTAAACTGTCTTCCATAGTGACTATGCAATTTCACATGCCCCCAACAATGGATGAGTGTTCCTATTTCTCCATATCCTCTCCAATACTTGTAATTTTCCATTTTTAGTAGTTGACACTCTACTGGGTGTGAAATAAGATCTCATTTTAGGTTTGATTTCCATTTCCCTAATAGTTAATGATGTTGAGCATCTTTACATGTGCTTTTAGTCCATTTGTTAACCTTCCTTGAAGAAATGTCTTTTCAACTATTTTTTTCCATTTTTAAAATGGGTTGTCTCTTTAATGCTGAGTTACAGGATTTATTTATATATTCTGGTTATTAAATCTTTATTGGATATGTGGTCTCCTAATATTTTCTCCCATTATGTAGGCTGTCTTTTTACTTTTATGATAAAGTCCTTTGATGCACAAAAGTTTTTAATTTTGGTGAGATCCCATTTATCTCTTTTTCTTTTTGATGCTTGTGTTTTCAGTATAAATTCTCAGAAAGCATTGCCTAACACAAGATCCTGAAGAAGTTTCCCTATGTTTTCTTCTAGGAGTTTTACAGTTCTAGTTCTTAAATTTAGGTCTTTGATCCACTTTGAGTTAATTTTTGTATATGGTGTGAAGTAGGGGGCCTTTCATTCTTTTGCATACAGATATCCAGATCTCCAAATAAAATTTGTTGAAGAAATTGTTCTTACCCAATTGAATGGACTTGGCACCCTTGTCAAAAATCAATTGGCTACAAGTGTGAGGGTCTATTTCTGAACTCTTAATTCAATTTCAGTGATCCACATACCTATCCTAGTGCCAGTACCAAGCTGTTTTGACTACTCTAGCTTTGTAATAAGTTTTTTATTCAATTTTACTGAGATATATTCACATAGCAATCATCCAAAGTATACAGTTATTCACAGTACCATTATATAATTGTGCATTCATCACCACAATCGATTTTTGAACATTCTCATTACTGCAAAAATGAATAATAAAACTTAAAGTGAAAAAGAAGACCCAAAAAATCTCATCACCCCATCCCTCCCTATTATTCTTTTACATTTTGTCCTGAATTTTTACTCATTTGTCCATACACTGGATAAAGGGAATGTGAGACACAAGGTTTTTACAATCACGTGGTCACACAGTGTAAACAATATAGTTATACAATTATCTTCAAGAATCAAGGGTTCTAGGTTGCACTTCAACAGTTTCAAGTATTTCCTTCTAGCTATTCAATACACTAAAAACTAAAGAGGGATATCTATATATTGCATAAGAATAACCTCCAGAATGTCCTCTCAACACTATTTGAAATCTCTCAGCCACTGAAAGTTTATTTTCTTTCATTTCTCTTCCCCCATCTGGTCACAAAGGTATTCTGAATCCCATGATGTTGGGTTCAAGTTCATCCCTGGGAGTTAAGTTCCATGTTGCAATGGAGATTTGCATCACTGGGAGTCATGTCCCAGGTAGGGGGGAAGGCAGTGAGTTTACCTGCAGAGTTGGCTTAGAGAGAGGTCACATCTGAGCAATAAAAGAGGTTCTCTAGAGGTAACTCTTAGGCAACATTATAAGTAGGTTTAGAGTCTCTTTTGCACTAACAGGATTCATAAGGGCAAGCCCCAAGATTAAGGGCTTGGACTTCTGCATTGGTTGTCCCCAATTCTAGTGAGAATATTGGTATTTCCCCAAGTGGGGAAGTTAAATATTTCCACATTTTCCCCGGTCTCTCAAGGGGGTTTTGCAAATACATTTTTATTCTCTGCCCAAATTACTCTGGGATGATTCAGAACTTCACACTAACCTGAACAAGCCAACGAGATCTTACTCCCTATTCAGAGTTCCATGTAATTTTGGTGTTTGAATGATCTGACCATACATGTTCAATTATATAGTGTGCTACAGAATATATAGACTGTGCACCAAATAAACATCTCTTCCTTTGGTCTCACACAGAAGTTGGAGTTTTAAATCTCCACTCCTGGTATAGTCACATAGTTATGCATTCACCACCCAATATATATGAGGACATTTCAATTTTTTCCACAAAGAAAGAGGAAGAGGAGAGAAAAGAAAGAAAATGGAGACTACAAAAATAAAATAAAGTAAAATACAATAAAAAGTTCAGACAACAACAATGACAAGAGTCCCATACCTCTCCCTTATCTCCCCCTCTTATAGACATTCAACTTTGGTATATTGCCTTTGCTGCAATTACTGGAAGCAAATTACAATGTTAACCATAGACTCTGGCTTGCATTGATTGCATCTTCTCCCCAGTGCCATCCCATTTTCCAACACCTTGCAAAGTTGATATTCATTTGTTCTCCCTCAAATAAAAACATTGTTATATTTGAAAATTGACCACTCTAGGTTTCACTAAGTTATACAGTCCCAGTCTTTATCATCTGTTTTTCCTGCTGGTGTCATACCTACCCCTAAACGTCCTTTTTCAACCATATTCAGAGTCATCTTTTTTCAGTGTACTTATAATATTGTGTCACCATCACACAGTGTTGTGCTATCCATTTCTGGATCTATGCAATCAGTCCTTTTGAGCATTCTATACTCCTTCAGCATCAAATGCCCAATCTCTCCCATCTTTCTATCTCCTGATATCTTTATTTCTACACTTTTCTCCAAAGATCTCTCTCCTGTATTTTCCTATCTGTAGCACTCCCTTTACTATTTCTTGTAGAGGAGATCTCCTGTTCATGAATTCTTGCAGTGTTTGTTTATCTGTAAGTATTTTATACTCTCCCTCATTTTTGTTTTCTGGAAAATACTTACATTTCAAACACTAGCTTTATTCACATATTACCCATCTGTACATTAAAAATCAAGTGATTTAGAAGTAAATGCTTTATTCTTCCAGCTAAATTCCAGTACTACAGGGGCAGTAAAACAATGATACACTGGAAAAAAATCAGCAATAACATTTGTTAAAAAGACTGACAGGAAAAATTAAAAACTACCAAGAAATCATAAACCCATTCTGAAACCCAAGTATGTCCTGGAATAGAGAAATGCCTTCCTCCTATTTCACAGGAAGTGCTGTTGGCTATTTGCTTAATATTTGCCCTGGATTACATTCTAAATTATTAATAAATGGTTACAGCTTGGTTGCAGTGCACAATTAAAATCACATTAACTTCAGCCTGCAATTTCATTCTACAGCTTTATTTATGCAACCAGTGAAGGGCATGTTCTAGAATACCAGCTTTAATCCCTTTCAAACATATCATTAATAAAAGAAGCCAAATTGTGATGATACAGCACATGAGGCTACTGTTATTAATATAGGTAGCAAAGGTCCACATTCAGGTCATACTGACATCAGGGAAATTTCCAAAATCAGATGCTGCCTAAGAGTGGTTGCCATTGATGAAAGCCTGAAATAAACTTTATTCACAGGGTGTATTGGCATTGTTGCATGTCTTAGTTGGGAGCTCTTGCAACAACTCAACAAGGAACAAGGCAGCCCACAAATGCAGAAAATGTGATTCATGAAACATAACTAGCATGCTGTTTTCCATATCATCACATTATTTGATCATGAATAAACTTCACAAAAGCATCATATTGTTATGCAAGTTTTATGTTCAATATTTCTTCATACTCTTCTCAAACTTTCCCTTCATGTTATTCAATAAATGTTAACAGATCAGCCCAACTTGCCATAGAGTGAATAAGAGCTGTTCTTTTTTTTTAATAGGGAGGATGTTTCAGATACAGTTCCTGGTGAAGCTGGTCCACTGAGGAGAAATGAATTTGGCTGTGCATCAGAAGCAAAAGATGGATCTGTCTGTTGGAAACTAGTTTCTAAATGTCTTCTCTTCTGCATGCATTTAAACTCTTGTTTTGTTCTGTACAGTATTTGTTCTTCAACTGCCACTGTCAGTTTTGTTGTCCTGCTTGAATCCAAGCCTGACTCAGAGTTGGTGACATTGTCAGCACAGGATTCCCTTTTCCTCTTGTGTCTGTTGTCCTGTGCTTTCATGATGCCTCTCCCTCATTTTTTTTATTGCTGACAGGGCGACGCAGGAATGAGACACGGACACAAAGCTAAGAATTAAGGGAGCAGGGGGCCCACTTGCATCTCCTGCTAAGTGGACGACAATGCAGCCTTGCTCCAGCTATTTATTTCAGAAGATTAGGTGTATATGCTAAAGGTGCTCAGGTGGGGGAGAGCCCACCAGATACCTATATTTACATCAGGTGTATCCAATCTAGGTTTACATCAGGTGAATACAATCTAGGTTTAAGACAATGGTAGTCACAAGACACACATCTTTACAGGGCGGGCCTGCATGGCATTCTATGCAGGCCTGTGGCTCAGCGTTCTAAGCCACCACCCTAGATATGCCTCAGGCAACATGGAAGACTCAGTTTCCCACATATCCCCCTTTTTATTTTAGCTGCTGGCCAGATCTCTGTCTGCCACTTGGGCTCCGATCTGAGCCGGGCGTGGGAAACAAAGTAGCCACGGGGGCAGGAGACCTCCCCTAAAAGGGGGTGAGGGTTCAGACCCTCACAAAGCTGGGGGGGTGAGGTTCTGCACCCCACCTCTGTTGGCCCCCAAGTTTTCTCCTGATGGCCCCTCTGCGACTGTGCCTGTCTTAGGTTGTTCCTTCCCTGAGGAATCTTACCCGTCTCTGGCTAACCAGCCATCCTCCGGGGCCATACAGGGTGATGTAAGGGAGGGGCAACGCCCCCCAAGAGGGTTAGTTTTGTCTCCTTGACAACCTATACCCCGTGGCCTCCATGCCCAACAATGGTTTGGACCCAGGCAGCCAAAATAAGGAGGAGGGAAAACTGAACGAACTGTTGCCTTGTTGCAGCAATGGAGGGTTAGGAATATAAGCCCAATAGGTATAATTTTCAGAATGAGCACATGCCGGAGATATAATTTCTTTATCTGCCCCCAGGTTGGATGTCGGGCTTCCCTAGTTCGGGGTGTTGGCCCGATCACTGTTGTCTTCAGTGTCAGACCCTGGAACTGCATCACTGGTGGCTCGACATCCCATAGGAATTCTCTTTTCTTTGCTGGGTTCATGGTACGGCTTCAGTCGTCGGGCCGGTATCCAAAGTGGTGCTCGTCCATCACCTGGGGAAACACAAGCATAACCTCTTCCCCATGTTAATAAAGTACCCATTGTGTATGTCGAATGAACTGGAAAAGATCATTTTTTGGATAATGATTATCCACCTGGCCAACATAGTCAGCTAGAGCAATTTGCCAGGCTAGATGTTGTTGCAAAATAACTGAGAGTTCTTTAGCAGTTATAGGGAGCACAATTAAATGAAGGTCAAAACCATTGAGTTGTTTTGCCTTTTTTCTGGCTTGAGCAACTAAAGTAGCTAAGAGATCTAGATAAGGGGAAATGGATTTTACAGAAGAATTGGGCAAGAAGATCCATTCTACAAGCTTATCATTTTGCAAAAGCAAGCCTGTGGGGGATTTGGGAGTGGAAAAGATAAGTAGAGATAAAGGTTGTGTAGGATCAACACGGGATATCTGAGCTTGGTGAACTTTAGCTTCCACTAATTGTAATTACTTCTTTGCAGCTGAAGTTAAAGATCTAGGGCTGTTTAATTTAGAATCTCCACAAAGGAGAGAAAATAGGTTGGAAAGCTCATAGTTAGCTATACCTACTTTGGGGCGAAGCCAATTAATATCCCCTAGTAGTTTTTGTAAATCATTTAAGGTGGTAACAACATCTCTGCGGAGTTGTACTTTTTGGGGTTGAATTGTAAGTCTATTGATACCAGAACCCAAATACTGTACAGGTAAAGTACGTTGCACTTTGTCAGTAGCAATATGCAATCCTACATTCTGTAAAGCTTTTTGAACAGCATAAAACAAAGCTTCTACTTCAGTCTCCTGAGGTGCAGAGCACAAAATATCATCCATATAATGGATTATATAAGCTTTAGGAAAATTTAAATAGACAGGCTGTAAAGCACGGTCGACATAATATTGACATATTGTAGGACTATTTAGCATACCTTGTGGTAAAACCTTCCACTGATATCGTTTAGAAGGGGTTTTATTGTTAAGGGACAAAATAGTAAAAGCAAATTTTTCCTTATCTTGATCAGCTAAAGGGATGGAAAAGAAACAGTCTTTAATATCAATGACCACTAAAGCCCAGTTTTCAGGAATCATGCTAGGATTGGGGAGCCCAGGTTGTAAAGGTCCCATGGCCTGAATGACAGCATTAACACCTCTTAGGTCGGTTAACATTCTCCATTTTCCTGATTTTTTCTTTATTGGGAACACAGGAGAATTCCAAGGACTAAAAGACTCTTCGATATGCTGCAAGGACAATTGTTCTTGAACCAATTCATGTAAAGCCTCTAATTTATCTTTTGTAAGCGGCCACTGCTCTACCCATACCGGTTTTGTTGTAGTCCATACTAATGGGACAGGTTGGGGAGGCGAATGAACAGCGGCCGCCACTAAAAAAGGTTTATATCCTAAACCAAATTGGTCACATTTTGGTGAGACTTGGGTGGGTGAAGGGGTACCTTGCAAATGTATGCCAAGCCCACAGCTAGGGGCATACCCCATATTTGCCATCATTTTGTGGCTTTGAATACTGTACACTCCACTAGGAGGAGGGATATGTACAGTAGCACCCCATTGTTCAAGTAGGTCTCTGCCCCAAAGATTAAGAGGCAGAGCAGCCACATAAGGTTGTAAAGTGGCCTTCTGTCCCTCAGGGCCAAGGCAGGGCAAAATACGAACACTTTGCATAAGTCCCTGAGGGGAGCCTAGGCCCACAACAGTAATTTGTGCCTTTTGCAAAGGCCAATGTCGGGGCCAATGTTGTTGACTAATAATAGAGACATCTGCACCTGTATCTATAAGCCCAGTAAAGCTATGCCCATGAATTGTAAGAGTACACATAGGGCGCGGCTCCTGCAGAGCCTCTGTGAGAAAAATTCCTGCCTTTCCTGTGCTACCAAAACTTCCATTTTCCCAATTTTTAGAGGAGGAACCAACAGGTACATAAGGTAATAATAAGAGTTGAGCATTTTTTTCACCTTTATGGGCAGTCCATGGAATAGAAGAAGACATGACCACCTGAATTTCCCCAGTATAGTTAGAGTCAATGACTCCAATGTGTACACAAACACCCTTAAGATTGAGAGAACTGCGTCCAAGCAAAAGACCCACCGTCCCTTTAGGTAAGGGGCCATAATAGCCAGTGGGGACCTTAACAGGATTATTGGGGAGAAGACATACCTCAGCATTGGCAGCGAGGTCTACTGCTGTGCTCCCTTTCTGTGAGGGGCTGGGAGCCCGCCCCGATTGCCGTTTCCCGAAAAGGAGGTGCCGTCCTTATGAAAAGCAGATCGGCACTGGTTAGCCCAGTGTCGACCTTTTTGGCATTTTGGGCACATACCAGGCTGCTTTTGTGGAGATTTATTTTTAAAGTGACCGCATTCCTTTCTGGTATGACCCACTTTTCCACAGGAAAAGCATTTTCCTGGGAAACGAGAGCCAACTCTCAAATTAGCCATGGCTTGAGCCATCATTTCTGCTTTATAACCTTCAGTCCCAATATCTTGGAATAAACGAATATAGCCAGTAAGATCAGCTTTACCTTTAAATGGGGCAATGGCTCGTTGACAATCTTTATTAGCATTTTCATATGCTAGCAGCTGCAAAATAGTATCGGCAGCCTCTGAACTAGTAACCTGCTGGTGTATTGCCTCTTGGAGCCGGGCAATGAAATCTGGATACGATTCTTTTGGCCCTTGTAAAACCTTTTGAAAGGATTGTGCAGCTTTACCCTTAGCTTCAATTTTGTTCCAAGCTTGCAAACAACAATGGCGAATCTGCTCGATTGCCTGATCATTATAAACAGACTGATTTTCAACAGTGGAATAAGCTCCTTGGCCCAGTAATTGATCTAAATTTATATTTACTTTCTGTTGCCGATTATGTGCAGCCTGTCGTTCTGCATGCTCAGTCCACCAAGTCCTAAATTGTAGATATTCTCCTGGGCTAAGGACTGTATGGGCTAATGTGGTCCAATCTATGGGAATTAGACGAGAACCTTCAGCTAAATTTTGCAATATGCCAACTGAAAAAGGGGAATGAACCCCATACGTTTGTACAGCCTTTTTCAATTCTTTAAGAACTGCAAATGGGACATGCTCATGGAAGTACATATAAACTCCATCAGGATAATTAGCATCTTGTCCAGGAGGCACTTCCTCACGAACCGTAACAGGGAAGGCAACAGGACAACATATGGCCTCTAAATCTCCTCTTTTCATATGTTTTTGAACCATTTGTGTTTCCTCTTCCAAAATGTGTCTGTGCATGTCTTTTGCCCATTTTTAAATTAAATTGTTTGTCTTTTGTTGTTGAGTTGTGGGATCCCTTTATATATTCTGGATATTAAATTGTTATCTGATATGTGATTTCCAAATATTTTCTGCCATTGCATAGGCTGGCATTATACTTTTTTGACAAATCCTCTGAGGCACAAAAGTGTTCAGTTTTGAGGAGATCCATTCTATTTCTTCTTTCATTGCTCATGCTTTCAGTGTAAGGTCTAGGAAACATCTCCATCTCATAAGAGATTTAAGAGTTTTGTACATTTTCTTCTAAAAGTTTTATGGTCTTAGCTCTAATGTTTAGTTCTTCCTCTCTAATTTGGATGACTTTTCTTTCTTTTTATTGCCTTATTGCTCTAGCTAGAACTTCCAGCACAGTGTTGAATAACAAGAGTGACAGTGGGCATCCTTGTCTTGTTCCTGAACCCAGTGATTCCCATTGACTATGATGTTGGCAGTGGGTTTTTCATGTATTGCTTTTATCATATTGATGATGGTCCCTTCTGTTCCTATACTTTTGTGTGTTTTCATAAAGAAAGGATGTTGAATTTTGTCAAATGCCTTTTCTGCATCAATCATGATGATCATGTGGTTTTTCTGCTTTGATTTATTGATGTGGTGTGTTACATTAATTGATTTTTTTGTGTTAAGCAGCCAGCCATGCATACTGGAATAAATACCACTTTGTCATGATTTATAATTCTTTTAATGTGCTGCTGGATTTGATTTGTGAGTATGTTTTTGTGGATTTTTATATCTATATTCATTAAAGAGATTGGTCTACAATTTTCTTTTTTTTGTAGTATCTTTGTCTGGCTTTGGTTTTAGTGTAATCTTGTCTTCACTGCAAGATTTAGGTTGCTTTCTCTCTTCAATTTTTTTGAGGAGTTTGAACATGATTGATACTAATTCTTGAATGCTTGGTAGAATTCACATGTGAAGCCATCTGGTCCTGGGCTTTTCTTTTTTGGGAGCTTTTTGATGACTGATACAATCTCTTTACTTGTGATTGGTTTGTTGAGGTCATCTATTTCTTCTTGAGTTAATGTCTTTTCTAGGAAATTGTTCATTTTGTCTAAGTTGTCTAGTATATTTTCATATAGTTGCTCATAGCATCCTCTCATTATCTCCATTATTTCTTTGGAGTCAGTAATTATGTCCCCTTTCCCATTTCTGATTTTATTTATTTCTATCCTCTCTCTCTCTCTCTTTCTGTTGGCCTAGCTAAGGGTCCAGTGATTTCACTGATTTTTTCAAAGAACCAACTTCTGGTTTTGTTGATTCTCTCTATTGTTTTCATGTTCTAAATTTCATTTATTGCTGCTGTAATCTGCTATTTCTTTTTTTTTCTTTTGGATTTGGGGTTAGTTTGCTGTTCTTTCTGTAGTTTCTCCAGGTGAACATTTAATTTCTTGATTTTTGCTTTTTCTTCTTTTTTAACATGCGCATTTAGGGCAACAAATTTCCTCTCAGCACTGCATTTGCTGCATCCCATAAGTTTTCACATATTTTGTTTTCATTTTCATTTGCTTCGAGATATGTAATAATTTCTCCTGTAATTTCTTCCTTGTCTCACTCATTGTTTAAGTGTGTGTTGTTTAGCCTCCAGATACGTGTGAATTTTCCAGCCTTCCCCCTGTTTTTGATTTCCAACTTCATTCCATTATTATCCTAGAAAGTGTTTTGAAAAATCTCAATAATTTTAAATTTATTGAGACTTGCTTTGTGACCCAACATGTGGTCTATCCTAGAGAATGATCCATGAGCACTTGAGGAAAATGTGCATCCTGCTCTTGTGGGGTGTAGTGTTTTATAAATATCTATCAATTCTGATTCATTTATCATAAAATTCAACATCTCTGTTTCCTTAATGATCCTTTTGATGCTCTATCCATTGATGAGAGTGGAGTATTGAAGTCTCTATGTGTTATTGGAGAGCTGTCTACTCCTCCCTTCAGTGTTGTCAGTGATTACCTCATGTATTTTGGCACACTCTGGCTCAGTGCATAAATATTTATGATTTTATGTCTTCTTGATGAATTGTCCCTTTTATTAATACTTGATATCCTTCTTTGTCTCTTTTAATTGCTTTTCATTTGAAGTCTAATAGTCTGATATTAATATAGGTACCCCCACTCTTTTCTGGTTGTTCTTTGCATGTAATATCTATTCCCAACCTTTCATTTTCAACCTATTTTTGTCCTTGGGTTTGAAGTGAGTCTCTTGTAGACAACATATAGATGGGTTCTGTATTTTAATCCATTCTGCCAGTCTATGTCTTTTGATTGGGGTGTTAATTCATCAACATTTAATGTTATTACTATAAGGGCAGTACTTCCTTCTACCATTTTGTCTTTTGAATTTCATATGTCACATCTTATTTTTTTCTCTCTCCCCTTTTACCCTTCCTTATGGTCTTCATTTCTACACTTTTCTCAAAACCTCTCTCTCCTGTCTTTTCCTGTCAGCCTGTATCACTCCCTTTAGCATTTCTTGTAGAGCAGGTCTCTTGTTCACATAATCTCTTAGTGTCTGTTCATCTGAAAATATTTTAAACTTTCTCATTTTTGAAGGAAAGTTTTCCTGGATATAGAATTCTTGGTTGGAAATTTTTCTCTTTCAGTGTCTTAAATGTATCATACCACAGGCTTATCACCTCCTTGGTTTCTCTGGCAAAATCCATACATAGTCTCATCAAGCTTCCCTTGTAGATGAAGGATCACTTTTCTCTTGCTGCATTGAGAATTCTCTGTTTATCCTTGGCATTGAACAATCTGATCAGTAAGTGTCTTAGAGTGGAACTGTGACAATTTAAAACTGTTATGGACCCAGAAGAGCCATGATCTTTTACTCCAATCTTGTTGGAAGGAAACGATTATTTCCATGGAGATGTGACTCACCCAACTGTGGGTCAGAACTTTGGTTAAATTATTTCATGGTGATGTGACCCCACTCACGGTGGGTGGGTCTTAATTAGACCACTGGAGTCCTTTAAGAGAGCTCATGGAAACAGGGAGCTCAGAGAAGATGAGAGAGACATTTTGGAGAGAAGCTAAAGTATGTAATCCAGAGTATTCCCCTGGGAGAAGCTAAGAGCTAATACAGAATCAGATGTTTGGAAATACAGGTAGGAAGATGTTTGGAGATGCTAAGCTAAGAGATGAAGCCCAGAGTTTGCCTGGGAGAAGCTAAGAGAGGATCCTCAGATGCTTAGAGAGAGACAACCTGGGAGAACAAGAAAGGTTGCACAGAGACTGAGAGATTCTAAGAGAGACAGAAGCTAAGAGACATTTTGGAGACAGCCATTTTGAAACAAGAATCCAGGGGAAAAGGATGAGCAGACACCAGCCACATGCCTTCCCAGCTGACAGAGGTGTTACAGACACAGTTGTCCTTTCTGAAGTGGAGGTACCCTCTTGTTAGTGCCTTAGTTTGGGCACATTTATGGCCTTAGAACTGGAAATTTGTAACCTTATAAATCCCCTTTCTGAAAGCCAATTCATTTCTGGTATTTTGCATATCAGCAGCTTTATCAAACCAGAACAGATTTGATATCAGAGAAGTGGGGTGCTGCTGAGCCTGCTAGTACCAAACATGTTGGAGTTACTTTTTAGATTGATAAGGAGAGGATTCTGGAAGAATTGTAAGAGGCTTGATGGAGAAGGCCTGGATTGCTTTAAAGAGACTGTTAGTGGAGATGTGGAATATAGGGATATTTCTGATGAGGCCCTGGAAGAGATGATGAGTTTATCAATGACTGCTGGAGGAGAGTTGATCCTTGTTTTGAAGTGGCAGAGAATTTGGCAAGATTAAGTCCTGTTGGATGGAGGCAGAATGTGAAGGCAACAAGCTGTGATACTTAGCTGAAGAGATCTCTAAGTTGAATGTGGAGGGTGCATCCTGGCTTCTCCTTGCAGCTTATGGTGTAATGCAAAAGGAAAAGGATGAGGAGAAGCTAAGATGGCAGCTAGGTGAGACAGGGCAAAAAATACCTCCATGAAAAATACTAGATAAAAGCCAGAAAGTGACCCAGAACACCAGTTCCAGCAATGCACCAGCTGGACAAGGTCTGCTAAATCCACAGGGACTGTGCATTTGGTGAACCAAGAGTCTGCATTCTGAAATGAGTGAGTGAGACAGCTGAAAGTCCAGCAGCTGCACTGTGGTGTGGGGAAACTGTGGGTTGGCATTTAGAGATGGACTAGTTCTTAAAAAAAAAAAAAAACTGTGAGTGGTTGTGGATATGGCTGCAAGAACTGCATAGTGAAGCATGGCAGGAATGGGCTGTGCCAACGCCTCAATATATGGCATGGAAGATAGCCCTTCCCACACCTGCTGCTAATTGTCTCAGAGCAAGGAGGGCAGAGGGGAACCAAAAGGAGAAACAAACTCTGCCCCATGCAGCCATCTTCCTGGCAGGCAGGGGACACTCCTGCCTGGGGCCAGCACCACAGCCCAGAGCCACACCAAGGATCCCAGTGTGACAAAGAGTGTTTCCTGCAGCACCATGCACATGCCACAATATCAGCCATGGACAGTGGCCTTTAGTGTACCCACAGCCAATTGTCCTGGAGCTGGGAAGGCAGAGATGTCTGAAAAGGGGGAAATTAACATGAGCCATTCAGCCATCTTTACAGCAGTTTGGGAACACCCCTTCATGGGCCGGTGGCCCAGGGCTTCTCTGGAGGACCCACACACACTTGTGAAATGACACAGCCTTCCCTCAGCAGAGGTCCTGGAAGAGCACAGCTGAGAAGGGGGATCCGCTCGGAAATCCCAGGGACCCTATGCCAATTCAAAGGACTTGTGGATGAGTGACAGAGACAATCTGTGGCAAAACTGAAATGAAGGCTTAGACTCTTGCAACAGCCTTAAATCTCTGGGAACACCTGGGAGATTTGATTATTAAAGTGGCCCTGATTCCCTAATCACTCAGACACATGCCCCACATTCAGGGTGGACAGCAACAACAACACACCCAAACTTAATGCACCAATTGAACCCCACAAGAATCAGACCCCCACATACCACAAAGACAAAGTTGGGGAGAACTGACTTGAGGGGAATAGGTGACTCATGGACACCATCTGCTGGTTAGTTAAAGTGTATGCTACCAACCTGTAGATCTGACAAATTAGAGATTGGTATTTTTCATATCCTGAAAGAACCCCATCAAGTAAAGCAAATGCCAAGAGGCCAAAAACAACAGAAAATTTTAAAGCATATGATAAAACCAGACAATATGGATAACCAAAACCCAAACACCCAAATCAAAAGATCAGAAGGGACACAGTACTTGGAGCAATTAATCAAAGAACTAAAGACAAGCAATGAGAGCATGGCACAGGATATAAAGGACATGAAGAAGAGCATGGCACAGGATATAAAGGACATAAAGAAGACACTAGAAGAGCATAAAGAAGATATTGCAAGAGTAAATAAAAAAATAGATGATCTTACAGAAATAAAAGAAACTGTTGACCAAATTAAAAAGAGTCTGGATACACATAATACGAGACTAGAGAAAGCTGAACAATGAATCAGTGTCCTTGAGGACCACAGAATGGAAAATGAAAGAACAAAAGAATGAATGAGGAAAAAATCGAAAAAAATCAAAATGGATCTCAGGGATATGATAGATAAAATAAAATGTCCAAATTTAAGACTCATTGGTGTCCCAGAAGGGGAAGAGAAGGGTAAGGGTCTAGAAAGAGTATTCAAAGAAATTGTTGGGGAAAACTTCCCCAACTTTCTACACAATATAAATACACAAAGCATAAATGCCCAGTGAACTCCAAATAGAATAAATCCAAATAAACCCACTCTGAGACATATTCTGATCAGACTCTCAAATACTGAAGAGAAGGAGCAAGTTCTGAAAGCAGCAAGAGAAAAGCAATTCACCACATACAAAGGAAACAACATAAGACTAATTAGTGACTACTCAGCAGCCACCATAGAGGTGAGAAGGCAGTGGCATGACATATTTAAAATTCTGAGAGAGAAAAATTTCCAACCAAGAATACTTTATCCAGCAAAGCTCTCCTTCAAATTTGAAGGAGAGCTTAAAATTTTCACAGACATACAAATGATGAGAGATTTGGTAATAAAAGATCTGCCCTACTTCACATACTAAAGGGAGCCCTACAGAGAAACAAAGAAAGGAGAGAGAGATATAGAGAAATTTAACAGACATATATAGAACATTACATCCCAAATCACCAGGATACACATTCTTCTCTAGTGATCACGGATTTTTCTCCAGAATAGACCATATGCTGGGACATAAAACAAGCCTCAATAAATTTGAGAAAAAAATTCAATTAATTCAAAGCACATTCTCTGACCACAATGGAATATAAATAGAAGTCAATAACCATCAGAGACTTGGAGAATTCACAAACACTTGGAGGTTAAAAATGAGGGGAAGATGAAAACATTCCTGGAAAATCAAAAGCTGAGGGACTTCATCACCAGTAGATCAGTCCTATAAGAAATGCTAAAGGGAATTGTGCAAGCTGAAAGGAAGGGACACTAAACAATTGACTGAAACCACAGGAAGAAATAAAGATTACCAGTAAAGATCACATGGTAAATATAAAGACCAATACTACTGTATTTTTGATTTGTAACTCCATTGTTTACTTCCTACAGGATCTAAAATACATAGACTGCAATGATAAATCAGTGGTTTTTGACTCAATGTAAAATATGTAATTTTTGACAAGAACTACATAAAGGTGGGAGAATGGAGGAGTATAGGGACATAGTTTATGTGTTCTATTGAAGTTAAGTTGGTATCAAAGAAGAACAAGATTGTTATAGACTTAAGGGGTTAAATTTAAGCCCCACGGTAAACACAAAGAAAGTATCGGAGAATATGATCATAGAGATGAAAAGCAGAGTATGGGTTAAGAGAAGTGGGGGAATGTGCAATGGGGAGTTAAGAAATGAGTGTAGAGTTTCTGTTTGGGGTAAAGGGAAATGTCTAGTAATGGATGATGGGAAGTTGATGCCCTTGCAACATTCTAAATGTGATTAATCCCACTAATGGAATGCTAGGGAGGGGGTGGAATGGGAAGATTTAGGCTGTATATATGTTTCCACAATTGAAAAAAAAAAAGACAGTCTAAATAGATAATGACAATTAAATGCCAAGGATGATCCTGGATGGGATCTGAGGATGGCAGAGAGGAGGCTCAAAGGGACACAGTTGGGACATAAGAAATGAAAAAGGAAATATAGAATGTAAGCTTTGTATTAATGTTGAATTTCTTGAACTTCTTAGCTGTGCTTAATGGGATTGCATAAAAGAATATTCTTGTTCATGGGAAATGTATATGTGAATTATATTGTTTGTTCAAGGATGTGTGCAGCTTGCTCTCATATGTTCAGAAGACAGAGCAATAGATGATGGATATAGGGAGGGAGGGAAAGAAAGAAATGTTGGTGTGACAAGATGTTAAAGTTTGTGGATTGGGATATTGGGGGAGGGGGGTTGGGGTATGCTGGAGTTCTGTGTATGGGGTGTGTATTGTTTTTGCAACTGTTCCTGAAAGTTTGAATATATTTCAAAATAAAATTAAAAAAAAGGAAAGGGATGGGCTGAGAATTGTACTCTTGGGTACAAAGAAACCAGAGATTGATTATCTGGAAAATTCTGTGTTTCCAGAAGGTGGAACCCCAGAGGATGGTGGGACCTGTGGAGATTTTGTGAGGCCCAGAGTCAGTCAGCAATTTTGTTGCAGGACAGGATCAGAGACGGAGTTGTCTGGGAGGGGTTTTTGGAGAGCCCTATTTCTGATGGTTGGGATCCCTGTGTGCTGCATGGGAAGCCAATGATATTTTTATGGGATCTGTATGAATGGAACTACTGTAAATATGGACTAAAGTGTTCAGAAATGAGACAGACTGAAAGCAATATTTCTTCAAAGGCAGAACCATGGGAGCTAAGATCTAGAGCCCAGGTAACCTCTGGCCAGGACAGCAGATGCACCCATGCATGTGAAAAGAATGAGCTTTCCCTGTAGGCAGGGTGCAGTCCTTCCACCTTGATGTTCAGAAGTGCTCCCACCCCAGGCCTCAGGGAGGGTGGAACGCATTCCCCAGTTATTTGCAAAAGCCTGCCACTACCCTGAAGTTCTGAGTGGTTTAAGTATGTGCCCCAGAGTAGGCCAAGTGTCCAGGTGCCACTCAGATGCTTGAGGAGTGTGAAGCCAGGAACAGGGTTTTCTCCCCAGTACTTGGATATGTTGGAGCAATCACCCCAGCATTTGGAGAGAACAAGGCCACTGAAAAGGCCTTTGGAAAGGGAGGGATGGCCACTCGCTGAAGCCCCAGGGATAGAACATCATTCTATGGGTGACTTTCTGACTTTAGGTCTGGTCGGGATTGTCCCGTGGATTTTGGGAACTGTTTCATTCCTGTGGTACCTGTTTTCCTTTTGAGTTTTCCCTATGACAGTGGGAATGTTTGTCCTGTGACTGTGTCTGTATCAGTGGTGGATGGCTTGTTCTGAGTTTCCCATGTCCACAGTCAGAGAAGAGTATTGAATTGGGACAGGCCACACCTGTAGCTGGTTTTGATAGGGCTTTTACTTATCTATACTGTAATGGAATGAACATATTTTTGTATTTGGAAAGAACATGTCTGTTCCAGTTTGCTAATTTTGCCCTTATGCACAATACCAGAAATGGATTGGTTTTATAAAGGGGGTTTATTTGGTTGCAAATTTACCATTCTAAGGTCATAAAAGTGTCCATACTAAGGTATCAGCAGGAGGATACCTTCACTGAAGAATGGCCAATGACATCCAGAACACATCTGTCACCCGAGAAGGCACATGTCTGGTGTCTGCTGGTCTTTGCATCTCTCAAAGCATTAGCAAGTGTCAACAAGCATCTGGTTCTGGGTCAGCTCTTAGCTTCTCTCTTAAATACTCCAGTGAACTAATCAAGACCCACCTTGAATGAGTGGGGACACACCTCCATGGAGATAATCTAGTCAAAAGTATCACCAAGAAGTTAATAATAGAAGGGTATATAGGGAAAATATAGCTATTACAAGCTATATACTACAGTTAGTAGTATTTTAACAGTCTTTCATCAACAGTAACAAATGTACTATACCAATACCATGAGTCAATAATGGAGGGGGGTAGTTAGGGGTATGTGAGGATTTGAGTTTTCTTTTTTTGTCTTTATTTCTTTTCTGGAGTAATGAAAATGTTCTAGAATTGAAAAAAATAATTGTGGTGATGGATGCACAGCTATATGACGGTACCATGGGCAACTGATTGCGCACTTTGGATCTTTGTATGATTGTATGGTACGTGAACAATCTCAATAATATTAAATTTTTTAAAAAAAGTATCACCCACAACTGTGTGAGTCACATCTCCATGGAAACAATCAGTTTCACTCTAATCAAAAGACTTATAAACCACCACACAAGATTGCATTAAGAAACATGGCTTTTGAGGGGACATAATATATCCAAACTGGCACATTCCACCCCCGGATCTCAAAAAGATATGTTCTTTCCAAATGCAAATATACATTCATTCAATCACAATACAGATAAGTACAAAGTCCCAACATTCTCCTCTGGCTCTGGACCTGTGAAACTCAGAAAAAGTTATCTGCTGCCAATATATAAAGGAAGGATAGACATAGGATAAATGTTCCCATTGCCATAGGAAGAAATTGGAAGAAAACAGAGATAAAAGTTCCCAAACAGTTCCAAAACCCTTCAGGGCATACTCCATTAGATTTCAAAGACTGAGAGTAATTTATAGAATGAAATTTTATGTTTGGGGCTTGAGACAGCAGAAGTGCCACCCTTCCAAGGGCTTATGCAGAGGACTTTTTTCTATCCAAATGCTAGGGTGAGTGTTCCAACATATCCATGAATTGGGGAGACCACCTTCTTGGCTCCACCCTCCTCCAACATTGGGGTGGCACTCAGACACTCTTCCATCTCTGAGGCACATGCTCAACCCCTTCAAAAGAGTGGAGTGGTGGCCAGGCTCTCCCTACTTCCTGGGGAATGTGTTCCACCCTGTATGAGGCCTGAGGTGGCAGCACTTTTCCTGAGCATGGAGGCAGAAGGTCCACACTCTACCTCTGGCGCAAACTCACCCTTTCCATGTGCATAGGTTGCTCTGCTCTCTTTGCCCAATATTTCTTGGCTTCAGACATTGGCTTCCATGGCTCTGCCTTCTCTGAAGAAATTATTCTTTCAATCTGTTTGTTTTCTGTCCCTTTTAGCCCAGACTGGCTGTGGTTCTGTGTATATAGAGCTCACAATTTTTTTTTTTTTTTTTTTTTTTTTGGTTTGGCATGCAGCATACAAGGGTCAAAACGATCATATGATAGGACAGTCCACAAATCCTTTCTGGGTAACTCAATCTTCATTCCTGGGTTGTACTGAAATGGCTGGCTAGTTCCAGGTTTTGTTAAATTCTCACATGGGGCTGTAGCATCTGTGGTTTCACTTTCTGAAAGCCCAGAGTTTTCCAGACCTTCAATTTCTGGTTTCCTTGAACCAGAGAGTTCAGTTACCAGCTTATGACTTTCTTCTTGCTTTTTACTGTAAGCTGCAAGGAGATGCTGTCTGCATTTTCCACGCTTAGTTTGGAGATCTTTTCAGCTAAGTATCCCAGCTCATTGCTTTCAAATTCTGCCTTCTGTCTGACACTAGTACTCAATTTTGTCACTTTAAAACAAAGATTGCCTTTCTTCCAGTTTGCAATGCCACATTCATGATTTCTGTTTAAGGCCTCATCATAAATTCCTTAAGAGTCTATAATTCTATCAACATTCTCTTCAAATAAATCTAGGCCATTTATATCAGGCTTCTCACAATTTTTCCAAAATCTCCTTATCCATTTAAAAAGCCATTCCAACACATTTGATATTTGCAAACTCAGCAGGACCCCTCTTCTCTGGTACCACAATCTGTTCTGGTTTGCTAATGCTGCCATTTTCCAAGATAACAGAAATGGATTGACTTTCATAAAATGGGGTTATTTGGTAGAAATTTACAGTTCTAAGGCCATAAATGTGCCCATTCTAAGGCATCAATAAGAGGATACTTTCACTGAAGAATGGCCAATGGCATCTGGAAAACCTCTGTCAGCTGGGAAGGCATGTGACTGGTGTCTGCTGGTCCTTTGCATCTCTCAAGTATCAAGCATCAGCCAGCATCTGGGTCTGGGTGGGCTCTTAGCTTCTCTCTTAAATACTCCAGTGAACAAATCAAGACCCACCATGAATGGGCAGGGCCACAACTCCATGTAAATAATCTAATCAAATTATCACCCACAGTTGAGTGAGTCACATTTCCATGGAAACACTCAGTCAAATGTTTCCACCATAATCAAAAGACTGATACATGTGACCCCACAAGATTGCATTTACAAACATGGCTTTTTGGGGGACATAATATATCCAAACCTGCACAAAGTCTTTCTGGGTTCCTGGTGGTGGAATGTGCTGGTGTGAAACTGTTATGGACACCAGAAGAGCCATTATATTTTAATCCAATCTTGGTGGAAATTTTCATTAAATGTTTCCATGGAGATATGACTCACTCAACTCTGGGTGAGACCTTTGATTAAATTCTTTCCATGGAGATGTGCCCTCACCTGGGTTGGTCTTACTTAGATCACTGGAGTCCATTAAGAGAACTCACAGAAACAAATAGCTTAGAGAAGCTGAGAGAGATGTTTTGGAAAGAAGCTAAGATATGTAATTCAGAGTTTGCCTCTGAGAGATGCTAAGAGCTAACCCAGACCCAGATGCTTGGAAATGTAGACAGGAAGATGTTTGGATATGCTAAGCTAAGAGATGAAGCCTGGAGTTTGCCCTGGAGAAGGTAAGAGAGGACTCCCAGATGCTTAGAGAGATACACCCTGGGAGAACAAGTAAGGATACACAGAGGCTGAGAGAGAGAATCTAAGAGAGACAGAAGCCCAGGGATATTTGATTTAATCATTGAAGTCTTATATAAGACCTCAGACAGAAGTAGCTTGCTGCTGAAGCTTAGAGAAACATTTTGGAGAACACCATTTTGAAATGCAACTTAGGGGCAAGAAGACACCAGTCACATGCCTTCCCAGCTAACAGAGGTTTTCTAGATGCCATCGGTGTTCTTCAGTGAAGGTACCATTGTGTTGATGCCTTAATTTGGACACTTCATGGCCTTCAGACTGTATATTTGTAACAGAATAAACCACTATGTAAAAGCCAATCCATTTGTGGTATTTTGCATAATGGCAGCTTTAGCAAACCATAACAAGGTCTATTTGGATCTATTCTGTTTAGTGTACTCTGCACTTCTTGAATCTCTAGTTTTATGTCTTTCATAAGAGTTGGGAAATTTTCAGTGATTATTTCTTCCATTGTTCTTTCTGCACCTTTTCCCTTCCTTTCTCCTTCTGGGACACCCATAACATGTATATTCATGCCCTTCATGTTGTCATTCAGTTTCCTAAGGCCCTGATCATTATTTTCCATTCTTTTCCCTCTATGTTCTTTTGTGGGTATGATTTCAGATGATCTCTCTTCTAGTTCACTGATCTTTTCATCTGCCTCTTCAAATCTGCTATTGTATGTCTCCATTCTGTTTTTCATCTTTTCTATTGTGTCTTTAATTGCCATAAGTTCTGCCACTTGATTTTTCAAGCTTATGAATTCTTCCTGATGGTCACTCAGTACCTTCTTTATATCTTTCATCTCTTTTGCCACATTTTCTTTCATCTTGTTGATTTGATTTAGGAGATTTGTTTGAACATCTTTAATTAATTGTTTCAACTTCTGTACCTCAGTTGAAGTGTTAGTTTATTCTTTTGGCTGGTTGATATTTTCATGTTTCCTAGTATGACTCATGATCTTTTGCTGTCTAGGCATATGATTTTCTTGATTGGTTTATTTTCACTCTATTACCTAGTGTTTTCTTGTTGATTGGTTTTGTTCTCTAACTGTTCTTTGACACTGAGTTCAACTAAATCTAGACCTCTAGCATACCTTCTATTTAGTTTATCAGAACTTTTCAGCTTTTGTTTTACTGCTTCTTTTCCTGCCTCTGTGTAAACTTTTTCAGGGCATCTCCCCAGATCTGACTGACCCCAATCAGATTTTCCCAGTCCAGAGAGGCCCAGATCTCAGGAAGAGGGTGTAATCTGTATCAACTTTCCCTGAGAATGACACCCAAAAGATTTTCAGACAATCTTTGAATCCTCTAGACTCTGTGCCTTTCCTATTCTGTCCATTCTGTCCAGCTGGTGACACTTCTCAGCCCACATCTCCCCATTGGTTTTCAGAGATGCATTGCCTGTAATTCTCAGCCACCCCTGTCCCAGCCATGGGCATAGCTGACTCAAGATGTTTCTGTTTTCCAGTTTCTGAGATCTGATTTCTCTGAAGAAGGGCCACCACTTGAGCTGGGCCCACCCCCCTTTACTTGGTGAAGTTGTGCCCTTTAGAGAATTATCTCCTGCACTTGTCTCATGTCTTTGTCTTTCAGACCTATCTTAGCTTTGCACTTGCCTGGGTCAAGCTGCCAACTGACAATATCTGAAGCTTTCTCTAGTGAACTACTTAGAATAGTTTTAAAAAAGAAGAAAATCTTTAAAAATAAAAAAAAATAAATAAAATAAAGCAAGGGTAAGAAACAAATAAATCCCCTTTCAGTGCCTTTTCCCAGCTCCAAGTTTTACTAGTAAAGACCTGGAGTTGTCATCTAGCTCTGTGTACCCCCTTCTTGGGGTACAGCCCCTCCCCTACACTCTAAGCTCAGCTGACCCCAAAGCCTCTGTCTTTATTTTTTATTTTATTTCATTTTTGTTCCATCAGCCCTGCCTCCTCTGTGCCAGTATTACAGCCACAGTTGTAGCTTTGCTGAGCTACTTTCCCTTGCTGTCAGTAGAGACTACCTAAGATAAGTCCTTTAGGGAGTTATCTCCTTCACCTGACTAGTTACTCTCAGACAACTTTAATTCCATCCTTGCCTAAGGCAATGCTGAAACCTGAGAGTTCCAGAAGCTCTAATGAGCTATTAAAAAGTTAAAAAAAAGAAAGAAACATAGAGGAAGAAAAGAGAAGGGAAGAAAAGGAAAGGAAAGAAAAGAAAAGATAAAAGACTCTTTTCAGAGCTGTACCCCAGCTCCCAAGGATTGCCAATCAAGAGCTGGAGCTGGTACCTGTTCCTATGTTACCTTTTTTCTTAGAGCCCAACACTTTTCCAGTATTAGCTCCTCCAATTCCAAAAGTCTCTGTTTTTTGTTGTTGTTGCTGTTGTTGTTAACCCTACCTCCTCCCTGCTGGGGTGAAAACTCCCAGTCCCTTTCATGCTTGCTCTTGATTCATCTGTACTTGGAGCTTTTATTCAGCAGTCTGAATTTGTTAATTCTGCAACTGGAGCCTTGTTGAGCTACCCTCCTTGCTCCCAGTGGAGACTGCTTCTTTTACCTTCAGGTAACCAGCTACAAGACAGCCTGTTCTGCCAGTAGGGGAGGGGTGCCAGTCATCTTTTTGGGGAAACTTACAGTTCTTGGCTGTGATCTCAGCTGTTCTACCCATTCCAGACTGGTTTACAATGTGTGTCCAGTCACAGAAGTTCCCCCAAACAGTTGTTCTAGACAGTTTATGGCTACTTACCAGCTGGCCTAGAGGAGTAATGTTCTGGTTTGCTAATGCTGCCATTTTACAAAACACAAGGAATGGATTGGCTTTTATAAATGGGGGTTAATTCAGTTACAAAGTTACAGTCTTAAGGCCATAAAGTTTCCCAGCTAAGGCATCAACAATAGTGTACCTTCACTGAAGGACAGACATTGTCATCCAGAAAACCTCTGTTAGCTTGGAAGGTACATGGCTGGCATCCACTTGCTCTCAGGTTGTGTTTCAAAATGGCATTCTCCAAAATTTTGCTCTTGGGGTGTTTTGTCCTCTCTCAGCTTCAGATCCTCTTCAAAATGTCACACTCAGTTGCCCTGAGGTCCTTCTCTCTGTGAACTCTTTTTATGGGACTCCAGTGATTTAATAAAGACCCACCCTGAATGGGTGGGGTAACACCTCCGTGGAAATTATCCAATCAAAGGTCTCACCCAGTTGATTGAGTCACATCTCCACAGAAACACTCAATCAAAGATTCCAACCTAATCAACACTAATACATCTGCCTCCCAAAAATTGCATCAAAGATAATACTCTTTTAGGGGGCATAATACATCAAAATTGGCACATTTCACCCCCAGGACCCCAAAATGACATGATCTTCCCTTATACAAAATGCATTCATCCCCTCACAATATCACTAAAACAAATAATTTCAGTAACAATAGTTAAGTACAAGATCCCATCAAAATCAGTTACAGGTGTGGTCCATCCTAAGGCATAATTCCCCTTCTAGCTGTGGACCTGTGAAACTTAGAACAAGTTATTTACTTCCAATATACAAAGGAGGGACATTCCCATTGCCATAAGGAGAAGCAGTAAGGAAAACAGGGTTTAAGGGACCAAAACAATTCCTAAAATCCACAGGAAAATCTCCAGTAGATTTCAAAGTATGAGAATCATTTATAGAATGATGTATCCTTGAGGCATGAGAGAGTGGCAGTACCACACTTTGCAAAGGCTTACACTGCAGCCCTTTTCTCTCCAAATGCTGGGGTGAGTGCTTCAACATATCCATGCGTTGGGGAGACCATCTTCTTCTCAGCCCCACTGTCCTCAAACATCACAGTGCCACCTGGACTCTGCCTCTCTGGGGCAAAACTCTGCCCTCTCTGAACAGTGGGGTTGTGAACAGGCTCTCCGCATCCCTGGGGAATGTGCTCCACCCTCTCTGAGGCCCGGGGTGGTAGTAGTCTTCCTGAGCATGGAGATGGAAGGCCTGCCCCCTGCCTCAGGGGCAAACTCACCCTTTCCATGTGCATGGGCCACTCTGCTTTCCCTGCTGGAGACCTCTTGACTCCAGACCTCAATTTCCTTGGTTCTCCCTTTGAAGGAAACTTTCTTTCAATTTATTCCTTCAAAGTCCCCTCCAGTCCAGACAAGCAGTGACTCTGTCTATACAGATGTCACAAAAAATCAGGGCTTGGCATGCAGTTTACAGGGGTCAAAACCATCAGAGAATAGGACTTTCCACAAATCCTTTCTGGATAACTCCTTCTCCAATCCTGGCTTGTACTGAAATGACTGGCTAGTTCCAGGATTCATTAAATCCTTACATGGGCTGTAGCTTCTGGTGTCTCATTTTTTTGGAAGCCCAGAAATTTCCAAACTATCAGTTTCTGGTTTCTTTGTACCCAAGAGTTCATTTCTCAGCTTATCTCTGTCCTGTTGCATTTTACTTTAAGCTGTAAGGAAGAGCCAAGTTACATCCTCCACACACAGTCTAGAGAGCCCCTCAGCTAAGTATCCCAGCTTGTCACTTACAAATCCTGCCTTCCATCTGACACTAGGACTCAATTTTGTCAAATTCTCTGCTACTTTAAAACAAGGACCACCTTTCTTCCAGTTTCCAATGACACATTCAACATTTCTGCTCAAGGCCTCATCAGAAGTATCTTTAGAATCCATATTTCTATCAACAGTCTCTTCAAAGCAGTCTAGGCCTTTTCTATCAAGCTCCTCACAATTCTTCTGGAATATTCCCCTTATCCATTTAAAAAGTTGTTCCAACATGTTTGGTATTTGCGATCTCAGCAGTACCCCACTTCTCTGGTACCAAAATCTGTTCTGGTTTGCTAATGCTGCCATTTTGCAAAACACCGGGAATGGATTGGCCTTTATAAAGGGGGGTTTATTCATTTACAAAGTTACAGTCTTAAGGCCATAAAGTTTCCAAGCTAAGGCATCAACAATAGGGTACCTTCACTGAAGGATAGCCATTGTCATCCAGAAAGCCTCTGTTACCTTGGAAGGTACATGGCTGGCATCCACTTGCTCCCAGTTTGCATTCCAAAATGGCATTCTCTGAAATGTTGCTTTTGGGGTGTTTGCTCCTCTTTTTGCTGCAGCTCCTCTTCAAAATGTCACTCCCAGTTGCCTTGAGGTCCTTCTGTCTGTGATCTCTTTTTATAGGACTCTGGCAATTTAATAAAGACCCACCCTGAGTGGGTGGGGTAACACCTCCATTGAAATTATCCAATCAAAGGTCTTGCCCAGTTGACTGAGTCACATCCCAAACACTGAATCAAAAATTCCAACCTAGTCAACACTAATACATCTTCCCCCACAAAATTGCCTCAAAGATATTGTCATTTTGGAGGACATAATACTTCCAAACTGGCACAAGTAACTAAATTCCACGCCTCATTACTTTGCCATGTTTTCCCACCCTCTCCACTTCACTTTTAAGGATAAGTTTTCTGGATATAGAATTCTATTTTGGTGTTTTCTTTCTTCCCCAACACTTTATACATTTCATTCTACTCTTTTCTTGCTTGCATGGATTCTGACAGAACATTTGCTGTAATTCTTATCTTTGTTCCTCTGTAGGTAGGGTTTTACCTTTTGTTTTATTTCCTCTGGCTTCTATAAATTAAGTTTCCTCTTTGAAGTTCATTTTCTGCTATTTGAATGTGATATGTCTAGGTGTATTTTTTGGTATTTATCCTACTTTGTGTTCACTGGGATTCTTAGATCAGTGGTTTGGTGTCTCTCATAAATTTTGGAAACTGCTCATCCAATATTACTTCTAATATATCTTCTGATTTTTTCTCTCTTCCTTTTCCTTCTGATATTCCAATTTTGTATTGGTACACCTTTTGAATTTATCTCACAGTTCTTATAGGCTCTGCTTTTTTAAAATTTTTCATTACTTTTTTCTCTTTCCATTACAGTTTGGTAGTTTTGATTGACATATCTTTAAATTAAGCTCACTGATTCTTTCTTCAGCCTTGTCCAGTTTACTGATCAACCCATCAATAGGACTTTTCATTTCCATAAGGGTTTCATTTTATTTCTAGCATTTCTTTTTGACTTTTTTCTTACAATTTGCATCTCTGTGCATACGCTATCCATCTGTTCTTGCATGTTATGTACTTTTTTCATTAGAACCCTTAATATATAAATCATAATTATCTTTTATTCCCTGCCCAATAATTCCAACATCTATGTTGTTTGTGTTTTCTTACCAGGCTGTGTTTGTCTTGCCTTTTGAAATACCTTGTATTTTTTATTGAAAGATGGATATGTATTGGGCAATAGGAACTGAGGTAAATAAGCCATTAGTGTGAGGTTTTATGTTAATCTGACTAAAATTTTGGCTGTGGTTTTTGTTTTCTGTCACTATACGTAGAATTCTTCTAATGTGCATGCTTTTGTCTTCCCTCTTGACATTGGGTTTCTCTTAGTATTAGTCCTCAAAAATTCTGTGTCTCTCCACTCTTTCAGCTGTAATCCACTGCTATCTTACCAGACACCTATTGGTGTAATATTAAGGAGTGGGTGACAGGGAAAGTTCTAAAATCTTACGATTAAATCTCAGACTTTTAATGGGCTAGTGACCCCAGAATGCGGCCTTCAGGTGTGTTTTTCATCATTTCATCCCTCTTAGGTGACACAGGAAGGCTATACAGGGTGCATTTGGGTAAATCCCCATCCCACTCTGCAGAATAATGTTCTAGTAATGTCATTTCTCTTGAAAAGTAGGCCTTTGTTATGTAGAATGCTCTGTACATAAACAACAATGGTTACTTTTCACCTCCTCTGCATTATCCAGGAGAAGAGATTTCTTGACTCTTCACTGTGAGAACCTCCTGGGGTTCCAGTTTGTCTCCAGTAGCTTCTGAACCAGGTAAATAGAACTCATCTGTGATTCTCTGTATTTGCCTTTGTCTCCAGAATGGAGGGTGATGTTTTTCCCTGTGACTTTAATTATTTGATGGGTGCAAGCACATGTGTTGATTTTCAGTTTGTTCAGCTTTTTTCTTTTTATGAGCATGGGAGAGATTACTTCCAAGCTCTTTAGATGTCAGAGCTGAAACTGGAACATAAATTTTTAATATTCCTTACTAAATATCTAAGTGTGCAATTGCTATGTCTTATGGTAAGTATATGCTTAAATTTATAAGAAACTACTAAAGTACTTTTCAAAGTGGCTGTAACATTTTACATTCCTACTGGCAATGAATGAGAGTTTCTGTTGTTTCATATTCTCATCAGCATTTTTTATTATCAGTGTTTGGAATATAGCCATTCACCTTGTTTCCTTGTTAGTGCTTGGTGTGTTGAGTTTCATATTATTTATTTACTGTAAATATAGCCATTCTATTAGGCACGTAATGATATTTCATTGTCATTTAAATTTGCATTTCCCTGAAGACTGATGATGTTGAACATCTTTTCCTATGCTTATTTTTCATATATTTATACGTCTTGAGTGAGATGTTTGTTGAGATATTTTGCCCATTTTAAAAAAAATCACTGTGTGATTTCTAACTCTTAAATTTAAATTGTTGTTTAAATATCTTTGTTACAAATCCTTTAACAGATATGTGGTTAGCATATATTTTTCCCAGTCTGTGCCTTATCTAAATTTTACTTTAAATTTGTCTTTCAGAGATAAAAAGTCCAGGTTTTATTATTCTTTTATGGATTTTGGTTTTGGTAGCATATCTAAAAACTCTTCACCAAACCCAAGGACATGTAATTTTCTCCTGTACATTCTTCCAGAAGTATTGTCCTAGATTTTATGTTTAGGTTTATGGTAGATTTTGAGTTAACTTTTGTAAAAGGTGTGAATATGTGATGAAGTTCTTTTTTTTTTTTTTTTTTAATATGGTCATCTAACTATTCCAGCATCATTTGATGGAAAGACTATCCTTTCTGCATTGAATTTTCTTTGCGCTTTTGTCAAAATTCAGTTGACTATATTTGTTTTGGTCTAATTTTTGTCTTGGTATTCTATTTCATTGACATGTGTGTCTATCCTTTCACCAATACCATGCCATCTTGGCTGTTGTAGGTTTATAATGAGTCTTGAAATCAGACAATTTCAGCTCTCCAACTTTTTTCTTCTTCAAAATTGTCTTGGCTATTCTAGTTCTTTTGCCCTTTCATTATACATTTTAGCTTCAACTTGTCATTTTCTACAAGAAAACCTCTTGAGAATTTCATTGGAGTTTTGTTGAATCTATAGATTCAATTCAGAGAAATTGACTTCATAGAAATATTGAGTCTTCCAATTCATGAAAACAGTTTACCTTTCTATTCATCAACATCTTCATTTACTTCTTTTGTCAGTGTTTTTTATTTAGCACGTACAAAATCTGAACATAATTTGTTATTTTTATACCCAAATATTTCATTTTTGTTCTATTTAAATGATATGCTTTTTCATTGTTGGTATATTGGGATAAAATTGACTCTTATCTATTGGCTTGTACCCTAAGAACTTGATAAACTTACTTATTAGTTCTAGGAGCTTTTTGCAGACTTTTTTTTTTTTTTTTTTTGAATTTTCTACCTAGGCAATAATACCATCTACTAATAGACCCTTTTCATTTTTCCTTTACTCCCTTTATGCTTTTTATTTGTTTTTCTTGACTGATTGCTTTGTTAGGACTTTGAATCTGCTGTTGATTAGGAGAGGTGAAAGAAGAATCCTTGCCTTGTTTGTGAACTCTCACCATTATTAATGATGTCAGGCATAGGTTTTTGGCAGATGTCTTTTTTAAAATTAAGGAGCTTACTTCTTATTACTAGTTTAATGAAAGTTTTTATGCTTTTTCTGCATCTATTGAGATGATATGTGGTTTTTCTTATTCATCTATTAATATGGTGAATTACATTGCTAAATTTTTAATGTTGCAGCCATGTTGCATTCCTGAGTGGAACTTCTTTGGTAAAAATACATTATCTTTGTTACATTATGGGATTTGGCTTGCTAATAGTTTGCTGAGGATTTTTGTGTCTATGTTCAAGTGGGATATTGGTATTTCTCCTTTTAATAATATCTTTGTCTGGTTTTGGCATTAAAATGTTACTTTCCTCATACAATGTTTGAGATGTGTGTCCTTCTGTTCTATGTTCTGGAACAGATTTTGTAGATTTATTTCTATTTCTTCCTTAAATGTTTGGTAGAATTTGTTGTTAAATCATCTGGGCCTGAAATTTATGAGGGCTTTAACTGAAATTTCTATTTCTGTAATAGATTTAGAACTATTCAGGTTATCTATTCCTTCTTTAATGAGTTTTGGTTGTTTATGTTGGTATTAGTTTTCTATTGCTGCTATAGCAAAATACCAAACTCTTAGCAGCTCAGTTTACATGATACACATTATCTTACACTTGAAGTTTAAAAGTCTAACATGCATCTCACTGTGTTGTAATGAAGGTGTTGACAGGGCTCCATTCATTTCGGAAGGCTCTATGGAAAAGTATTTCCTTGCTTTTTTCTGGCTTTTAGAGATTACTTTCATTACTTGGCTCATGGACCTGCATCACTCCAAACTTTGTTTCTGTTGTCTATCCTTCTTTGATTTTGATCCTCTTACCTCCCTCTTATAAGAATCCTTGTGATTACACTGGGTCCACCTGACTAATATATGGTAATATTTCATGCTAAAATCCCTAACTTAATCACATCTGCAAAGTCTCTTTGCCATATAAGGCAACATATTCAGTTTCTGGGGACTAGAATGTGGATATATGGTGAGATTTTTATTTTATTTGCTCCATATCTCCCCATCACAAGGTACTTAAGCTTATTCATGTCTGCAAAGTCTCTTATACCAAGTAATGTAACTCACTAATGATTTCTGGGGATTAAAGTTTGGTTATGTTTTGGGGGCCATTATTCTGCCTGCCACAGTGTATTTAGAGGAATTGGTCTATTACATTGGAGTTGCCTAATTTATGGATATAGAGTTGTTCATAGTAGTCCCTTATTATCCTTTTAATGTCCATAGTGTCAGTAGTGATGT
This sequence comes from Choloepus didactylus, assembly GCF_015220235.1. Taxonomy (NCBI): domain Eukaryota; kingdom Metazoa; phylum Chordata; class Mammalia; order Pilosa; family Megalonychidae; genus Choloepus; species Choloepus didactylus. The sequence goes on along the minus strand of NC_051334.1, from coordinate 104,539,000 downwards.
CTATTCTTTCCTTCTTGGTATTGATAATTGAGTCTTCTCTCTCTTCTTTTTCTTGGTCAGTTAAAGCTTTATGAATTTTATTGATCTTTTCAAAGAAACATATTTTGCTTTCATTAATTTTCTCTCTTGTTTTTCTCTTTTCAATTTATTTGTGCTCCAATCTGCATTATTTACTTCCTTCTGCTCATTTTGGGTTCATTTTGCTCCTCTTCTCTATGTACTTAAAGTGGTTACTGATTTTAGATCTTTTTTCTTTTCTACTGTAAGCATTAATTGTTTTAAATTCCCTCTAAGCACTACTTTAGCAGCATTACACAAATTTTTATTTATTGTGTTTTCATTTGATATATGGTTTGCTTGGAAATGTGGTGTTAAAGTCCCAAATAATTGAGGACTTTCCAGATAACTTTTTGCTATTGATTTTTAGTTTAATTCTGGTCCTGGAAAAATACTATGCATGATTTATATGTTTCTTTTATGGACCAGAATATGATATATCTTTGTAAGGGTTCCATGTATATTTGAGAAGAATGTATTTTGTTCTTGGGTGGAGTATTCTGTGAATGTCAATGATAATGCTGTTCAAATATATATCCTTACTGTTTTTTGCCTACTTATTCTATAAATACCTTAGAAAGGAATGTTGACATCCCCAACTTTAGCTGTAGATTTGTCTATTTCTCCTATCAGCTCTATCATTTTTTGCTTCCTGTATTTTGAGGCTCTCTTACTCAGTGTGTATTTAGGATTGTTATATCTTCTTGGTGAATGAACCTTTCATCATCATCTAATATCTCTGTACATATCTGATAATATACCTTGTTCTGAAGTTATAAAGATACAGTTTTTTTTTTTCATTCTTCCCCTGCATATTAAGGCTTTTGTCCCATAGAGGAGTAATGGGAGAATTTTTCCTAGGTTATATACACAAGAAAGGGATTACAGCACTGTAGCTTATGTATGTATTTAATTTAGTTAATAGCTGCCATACTTTTCTCTGGGATGGCTGTACAAGTCTGCATGCTCACCAGTGGTGAATGTAATATGTTTCCCCCATATCTGCTAATATGGAACATTATCACATTTTCTAACTTTTGCAAATATGTGTGCAATGTGTCATAACATTGTCTTAATATGCATTTCTCTGATTATTAAAGATTTTGAGCATTTTTTTCTTTTATTTATTTCATTCTGAAATTTCCTTTACCTGACTTGCCTGTTCTTATCCTTTGATCATTTTCATTGTTTTATTTTTTGGTTGTTTTGTATGTCTTTCTTATTTGGCCTACATTTTAGTCCCTAATCAGTATAATAGATGTTGTGAATATCTTCTATCAATGTTATCTAGAATAATTGTCTGGACATAAATTTTGATAGAGTTAACCCATCAAACTTTGTCTTATGGTTGCTGTTTGGGAGGTCTAAGATGATCTTCCTTACACCTAAGTCACACAAATAATGAGGCATTTTATTGGATAGTTGTGTGATTTTTTAAATCTTGTTATTCACCTTTGACTCAGTAACATTCAAATACATAAATTAACCTGTTCTTTGTTTTTGTTTTTGATTTGAGACTTAGCGTAATGAGAGTATTTTGCATAATATAAATAATATAGCTATAGGATTTGGAAGGCCACAGTTTTCATCCCAACTTTACCACTTACTAGTTATGATTGTCAAATCATAACTTCATTGAAATGACAAAGTTTGGCAAACTGGGGATGATACCACCAGGTCTGTCTTAGGTTTTTATAAGGATTAAATTACATATTTATTTTGAAAACACTTTAAAAATTGCTTGCAGCAATACAAATTTTAAAAATCATGATATTGTCAGTTTGTATCTTTTATTTCACTTCACTAATGAGATTTCTTAGGCCAGAGCTCTCAGAACAGTTTCACAAGATATTAATAAATGTTCTTGAAAAATGAATTCTATGTTCAAATCAGTTTGGAATTATGAAGTAACCCAAGTTGTTCATCTTTATTTACTGTAGGATTTCTTTGAATGATCACTATCCTAATATGCATTGAAGTCTTTGAAGAGGCATGTGATACTGTATTTTCCCACACCTATTTGCCTCCTGGACCTTCTGTCATGGGGCACTTATGAGCATCTCCCCAAGAATGTTTTATGATACATTAGCTTTGGAAAAACTAGTTTGTAAGAAAGAAACATGGAGCTTTCGTATTCCAGGTCTGCTACATAAGTGAGTTCTAGAAAAAATACTTAACATTTTAAGATTCACTTTTGTCTCCTGAAAATGGGAATCAAAACTTCCTTGAAGTTTTCTGTGATAAAATGTATGTAAAAATAATTGCCTGGTCCATGGTAGGAACTCAATAAGTGGTGGATGTCATTTGTTTATTTTTTAAATTCTTTTTGATACTATTATTATCAAGAATATCAGTGTGGACATTGATTTCTAAACCATAGTTAATATTTGTTACATCTCAGTTATCTTTTCCATTACTTAGGGGGAGGTGGTGGAGGTATTTAAAGCTGCCTTGCACCAGGAGTGCTTTAGTATCACAGCTAATTATGTGACTGAAAGCTTAGCTGTGCTGGCTGCCATAACTCTTGCATCATTATTTCAGCCACCACTGAGATGAAAATGGGTGTAATGTTGGTGATTCTATAAGGTGGGAAATTTCTGCATCCATGATCATGTGTTAGTGAAATTTTTATCATGATACGTGATAATGAGGAAGGCTTACCTTTCCTCCTTTTCAATTACTAATAACACTTATATCTTCCTTTCAATAAATTCTTGTTAACTTTATTCATCACCTTATAGCCTCTATCATTTACTTCATTTACCTCATTTAGATTCTGAATTCATGCCTCCACAAAATATATTTCACTCAATTTATTCAATTTAATTGAATAACTACTCTTTCTGTGCATTATTCTGAAACTTTTCTAAATCTGTGATGTTACCACCATTGGTGCCCAAACTTGTAGGCTATTTATAAGTTACTCAAAATCAGTTCAGAAGAGTTAAATTTCCAATTTGTTGGACAGTGAGAAACACATCATTTTATGGTACCCTTACTGTGATTTCTTAAGCCCTATAGATTTACAAGAGAAACAGCATTCTTTTGAACCTGACCTTCTTAGGATTCCAAAGGGAGGACCTTGATAGGCATGCTTTCTGTCCTTTCACCTCTCAAATGCTCAGATTGCCAGCAGCCATTTCAGTTTTTCTGTGATGATGAGACAAGCTGCTAACAGCCTTTGTCATTTCAATTTTTCACATTTTCTTTTTGTAACAGCCCTTGCCATTTCAATTTTCACACATTTCCTCTGTGTGCATGTGTGTGTGTGTGTCTTCCTCTTTTCTTGTGTGTGCATGCTCTCTATATGAGTGAAAAATACTCTCAGCAGCCAACTGCCACAGGATATTTGGCTGTAAGAAAGCACAGCTTCAGAACTGTCAGACAAAATGAAAATGAAGCAAATCAAAAAAGAGGCAGTTGGCTACAAGAAGGCCTGGGAATCTCACTCTAGCTATGGCAGGTTGCTACAGTTGATAAGGAAAGCCTGAGGTAGGGAGACATTTCACCACCACTTTTGCAGCCACTTTGGCTGTTCTCAAAGGAACACCATCCATCAAAATTTCATCTCCTGAAGCTCTCTGTAGAAGCATTGACTACAAAACAGACATGACCAACTCAGTCTGCCTATCCTCTGACACTGGTACAAGGAAACAGAGTTACTATGGTGATAACTATATAGAATTTGTAGCAGATGCTGTGCATGTATCTGTTCTGAGTGCTATTGATCCACTTATGACCCCCTCATAAAAGCCAAAACAATATCCTCTTAAGCTCTAAAGAGACAGTGGAAAGAGTGACCCTCATAACTTTGCCTGAAGAGTGTTTCTTCACTGGAGGTCAAGGGAGCAGGTAGAAAGAAAACTATTGATTGTTCTTTGCATCCTATGTCAGTGAAACCGCAATTGACACTCTGAAAAGTATCTGTTTCTTAGCTGGAAACCATATACAAAGTAAAACTTATGCTTCTCAGGGTATAGAGTTGCTTATAAGGTTAACTAGTCTATTGAACTTACTTCTATTTTCTTTATGGGGAGAATCAGGTGATAGTATACACTGAGGAAAAATGACTCCCAAGCCCAGTATTGAAACTTGCTGAGCTAGCTTCTCCCAAGGCCTAAGCTACTCCTAGATAGGTGGTACATTAAGCATTTACTTTTTCAGGCCTCTAGGCTCTGTTGACATAGTTGTTTAATAAGTCTTACCCTAGGAACCTGAAAATGGGAATGCCTGATATACCACCCAGCAGTACTTTTAAGGCCCCAGGAGAATCTAACTTTTTATTTCTCTCCATATGTGTGGTAAATTAAAACAAAGGGTTCTTTTGAATGTATTTCAGTCCCAAATTCCAACCCCTGAGATGTTCAGTTTATATTCACATTCAGAAAAACTTGCACAACCAACAGTTCCCCTCTTATTACTTGTAACCCCTAGCTGGATTTTCCTGCTGTGTGCCCAGTATCCTGATCCATACAGTGTGACCATTTGCCTTTTTAGTTCCTGTTGTTAAGTAGTCACCAGCACTTCTCTGTAGGAATTTCTGCTCCATGTGAACAGCTACCTTTGCTTCAGGATTTTTCTAATATTTTACTTCAGTGGGAGAGAAAGGAGTCAGTGATTATTTTTATGGCACTCTAAATTTGCAAGAAGCTAGGGGAAGTTAAAAGAAATGTAGTATGATAAAGGAGATTATAAGTTTGACCAGAAAAAAATGTGAAGGGTAAAATATTTTGAGTTGGATACATAAAGTCTATTAAATTAAGGGTGGAAATGAAATTTTTTCATTCTTGAAGGGGGAAGACAGACTATTTAAAGGGGATTTTGCTGGCAGAATTGACAAAACATTCAGCTTGATTGCCATTATATATTAGCATTTTGTATTTTAGTTAGTTGGAAAAGCATAGCCCTAAGACTGAGAGCTGAGTTTTGACTTTTGGTTTTTTTGATCACTGTTTAAGCTAAATCTAGTCAATCACTTTTTCCTTTATGGACTTTAGTCTTTATCCATAAAATAAAGGGTTTGAGAATGATTTCTGAGATCACTTTCTGTTCTGCAATATGGTTATTCTGTAATTTGTGTATGTTCTACTTTGTTAGTCATTGGTCATCACTATGCATTCTTGGTGCTTAGTCCTCTGGGCTTTTCCTGGCACCTTTGTGGTAGAGTGGAACCCCTGCTTAGTTCTTGCAAATTAGAAGATCTGCAAGTAATTCTGTAAGTGGAAGTTGTATGTGTAACTTCTTGACCAGAGCATTCATTTGCCAGTGTGAAACACTCCATATATATTTTTCTTTTATGCCTGGCTACAAGCAAACTCAGGATGATGACTGCTCTGTCATCTTGGGTCTCTGAGATATTACAATGATGATCACCTCACTGCTAACCAATGGACATGTAGGATGAGTGAATAATAAACATTGATGGTGTAAACACACTGAAGTTTGGGAGTTATTCATTATTGCAATTTAATTTACCGTAACTTTACCAATAAACTTGCCTCCCTTGTTAGACTTTAAATCTCTAAATCACATTGTCTACAGCCTTTCAAGATTTTCACCCCCAAACTGAAGGTATTAAATAAATATTGCGTTAGTGGTTGACTTTTCAGAAGAATTTTTTGACGAAATAGCTGGGTTATAATAGAAAAAGAAAGGAGGCAAGGATTTTCTTTAAAATTCTTTTAGGTTCAGCAAGATTAGTTATTCTATGAGACATAGGCCTTAATTAAGCAAACACCAAATGTAAATCTATTTGAAAAATTGTATAACCTAATGTTTTGTTTCTAGATATATGTATTAGTTAGGGTTCTCTAGGGAAACAGAATCAATGAGAGATATCTATGAATATAAGATTTATAAAATCATCTCGCGCAACTATGGGTATGCATGAGTCCAAATTCCATAGGGTAGGCAGCAAACTGGCAACTCCAATGAAGATATTCAATGAACTCCTCAGGAAACAAACTGGCAACTTTGATGAACTCCTCAGAAAATGCTTCACTGGTCAGCCAAAGAAGAAGTGAAGATCCTCTATCTGTCTCGCTTAAAAGTCTTCAACTGATTGGATTAAATCCAGCCAACTGTATTCTCTCATTGTGGAAGACATGCCCTTTGTTGACATCATCAGTCACAGCTGCAGCCAATTGACTGATGATTTAATAAACCAGCCAGTTGGTTTATTAACCAGCCACAAACATACACACAGCAATGGTTAGGCCAGTTCTTGCTTGACCAGACAGCTGGGTACCATCACCTGGTCAAGTTGACACATGAACCTAGCCATCACAGTCCACCCCTTGTCAACTTGGCAGTTATACACATCACCTAAAACCATACTTCATCTGTAAGCAGAGAACAATGACAGACATATATTTCACCTAACAATACTCCATTGTGTAACATAAAACTGGAAATGCACTAAATCTCTCCAGAATAATGTGCAAGTCCTTGAGTGACATTAACCCTGAAAATTGATTTCCTTTAGCTTAAATGCAGCAAAATGAATAGTACAGCTTATGCCATGTGATAAAGGGATAAGACAGAGAAGAAAGCAAGGATATTTGCTTTACAGACAAATACAAACATAATCATAACAAAACAAGGAGGAAATATTCATGCCATCATAGTCCTCATTTCTGTAACTGGTCATGTGGCTGGAGTTCATATTTATCACTACCTTCTTCCACTACCCACTCCATGCTCCCTTTACCCTCAGCAAGCAATTATGCTAGCCATGGTTCTTTGCCTGGTGGGGTGACCCAAACCTTCATTGCTGAAGTTTCTTGGCCATTTATAGTCCTGCCTAGATTGGGTTGTTGCAGTTTTCCATTGACTTTAAACACAGGGCATGGTAGTACTAAGAGACACCCTAGGGTATGTCTTGTATTCCAGGAAAACTCTTCTTTACTTCCATTGTGTAGTTGCAGTGCTATTTCCCCTTGACAGAATCAATCACCCCAGCCAGTACAGTAATCCCCTTCCTTGCCTGTTGAATCAGAGGTGCAAGAAGCCCAAAGTGGCCAGGTGGCAGTCTTTACTTCCAGTTCAATGAGATTACTGTATTTCCTGGTGGAAGCCCTCCTCCTTTTGGAACAAACATTTGTAGACCAGCAGAGCTTCAGCTTGCAGGGAGAGGAAGCAAAAATTTACCTAGTGGATCACTAGGAGTGATAGTGAGTGGTGCCCCTCCTGTTTCAACCCCTAGATTCCTGGACCCATGAATCCTGGCTATGGGAGAAACAGCACCATAGAGTGGATGTTGATTCAGAGCATACACAGCCTCCTGAAGAACACTGCCCCAGCCATGCAAGGTATTGCCACCTAGTTGGAACTGTAATTGAGTCTTCAACAGGCCATTCAACCATTCTATCAACCCAGCTGCCTCTGGATGATGGGGAATATGGTAAGACCACAGAATTCCATGAGCATGCGCCCATTCCCTCACTTCATTTGCTGTGAAGTGAGCTCCTTGGTCAGAAGCAATGCTGTGTGGAATACCATGACAGTGGGTAAGACATTCTGTTGGTCCATTGATGGTGATTTTGGCAGAAGCATTTCATGCAGGGAAGGCAAACCCATATCCAGAGTAGGTGTCTGTTCCAGTAAGAACAAATTGTTCCCTTTCCATGATGGAAGTGGTCCAATGTAATCAACCTGTCACCATGTAGCAGGCTGATTGCCTCAGGGAATGGCGCCATATTGGGGACTGAGTGTGGGTCTCTGCTGCTGGTATATTGGGCACTCAGCAGTGTTTGTGGCCAGGTCAGCCTTGGTGAGTGTAAGTCCATGTTGATGAGCCCATGTATAACCTCCATCTCTGCCATCATGACCACTTTGTTCATGAGCCCATTGGGCAATGACAGGAGTTGCTGGGGAAAGAGGCTGATTGGTATCCACCAAATGGTTCATTTTATCCACTTGATTATTAAAATCTTCTGCTGAAGTCATCCTCTGGTGAGCATCCACATGGGACACAAATATCTTCATGTTTTTTGCCCACTCAGAAAAGTCTATCCACATACCCCTTCCCCAGATTTCTTTGTCACCAATCTTCCAATCATGTTTCTTCCACGTCCCTGACCATCCAGCCAAATCATTAGCAACAGCCCATGAATCAATATACAAATGCACCTCTGGCCAGTTCTCCTTCCAAGCAAAGTGAACAACCAGGTGCACTGCTCAAAGTTCTGTGCACTGGGAGGATTATCCCTTACCATTGTCCTTCAGGAACATCCCAGAAAGGGGCTGCAGTGCTGCAGCTGTCCACTTTTTGGTGGTGCCTGCATATCATGCAGAACCATCCGTAAACCAGGTCCATGTTTTCTCTTCCTCAGTCAACTGATTGTAAGGAACTTCCAAAGATGCCATAGCTATGGGCTGGGAAAGAGGATGTAACATGGAAGTATTGGGGGCCATGGGCATTTGAGCCACTTCCTCATGTAATTTTCTTGTGCCTTCAGGACCTGCTTGAGCTCTATCATGTATATATCATTTCCATTTTATGATGGAGTGCTGCAGTGAATGCCCAACTCTAGGCTTGGTGGGTCAGACAACACACAGCTCATGATAGGCAAATCAGGTTCCATGGTAACTTGGTGGCCCATGGTTAAGGCCCAGTAGCAGGAAAACAGCTGTATCTCAAATGGAGAGTACTTATCTATAGAGGATGGTAGAGGATGGTAAAACTTTACTCCAAAATCCTAAGGGTCTGCATTGTGATTCTTCTATGGGAGCTTGCCAAAGGCTCAAAACAGCATCTCTATTTGCCACTGACACTTCCATCACCATTTGGTCAGCTGGATCATATGGTCCAAGTGACAGAGCAGCTTCCACAGCAACCTGGACCTGTCACAGAGCCTCATCTTTTTCCAGTCTCCACTCAAAACTAGAAGTTTTTTTGGTCACTTGGTAAATGGGCTGGAGTAGCACACCTAAATGAAAAATATGTTTTCTCCTAAATCCAAAGAAGCCAACTAAGTGTTGTGCCTCCTTTTTGGTCATAGGAGGGGCCAGATGCAACAGCTTATCCTTCAAGTTAGAAGGGATATCTCAACAGGCCCAACACCACTGGACACCTAGATATTTTACTGAGGTGGAAGACCCCTGTATTTTTGTTGGATTTACCTCCCATACTCTGCCACACAAATACCTTACCAACAAATCTAGAGTAATTGCTACTTCTTGCTCACTAGGTCCAATCAACATGATATCATCAATATGATGGATGGGTGTGATGTCTTGTGGGAGGGAGAAATGATTAAGATCCCTGCAGGAAATGTTATGACATAGGGCTGGAGAGTTGATGTAACCCTGAGGTAGCACAGTGAGTGTAAACTGCTGGCCCTGCCAGCTGAATGGAAACTGTTTCTGGTGGTCCTTACTAACAGCTATTGAGAAAAAATCATTTGCCAGATCAATAGCTTCATACCAAGTGCCAGGGGATTTGTTGATTTGCTCAAGCAATGATACCACATCTGGAACAGCAGCTGCAATTTGGTTCACCACCTGGATAAGCTTATGAAAATACACCATCATCCTCCAAGACCCATCTGTTTTCTGCACAGGCCAAATAGGAGAGTTGAATGGGGATGTGGTAGGAATCACCACCCCTGCATCCTTTAAGTCCTTAAGAGGCACATTAATCTCTGCAATCCCTCCAGGAATCCAGTCTTGCTTCTGGTTTACTATTTTTCTAGGCAGGGTCAGTTCTAGTGGCTTCCACTTGGCCTTTCCCACCATAATAGCTCTCACTCCATGAGTCAGGGAACCAACATGAGGATTCTGCCAGTTGCTGAGTATGTCTATTCCAATTATGCATTCTGGCACTGGGGAAATAAGCACAGAATGGGTCTGGGGACCCACTGGACCCACTGTGAGATGGACATGAGCTAAGACTCCATTGATCACCTGTCCTCCATAAGCCCCAACTCTGACTGGTGGACCAGAGTGACATTTTGTATCTCTTGGAATTAATGTCACTTCTGAAGCAGTGTCTAATAATCCATGAAATATCTGGTCATTTCCTTTTCCCCAATGCACACTTACCCTGGTAAAAGGCCATAGGTCCCCCAGGAGAGGTTCTTGAGAAACAGAATCTTAAAATGGGCTTTTACAATTTGTTTCCTACTCTAAGAGTCAAAGGCACTAATGACCTTCCCTATGAAGTTGTATTAGTTAGGGTTCTCTATGGAAACAGAATCAATGAGAGATATCTATGAATATAAGATTTACAAAAGTGTCTCATGCAACTGAGGGTATGCATGATTCCAAATTCCACAGGGCAGGCAGAAAATTTGCAACTCCAATAAGGATGTTCGATGAACTCCTCAGAAAATAGACTGGCAACTTTGATGAATGTGTTTGATGAACTCCTCAGGAAATGAACTGGCAACTTCGACAACTGTGTTTGATTAACTCCTCAGGAAATGCACTTGCAACTTCAACAAACTCCTCAGGAAATGCTTTGCTGGTCAGCTGAAGGAGAAGTGAAAGTAAAAGTCTTCTACTGATTGATTGGATTAAATCCCACCAACTGCATTCTCTCATTGTGGAAGACACACCCTTCATTGAGGTGATCAGTCACAGCTGCAGCCAATTGATGATTTAATAAATCAGCCAGTTGGTTTACTAACCAGCCACAAACATCCTCACAGCAACAGTTAGGCCAGTGCTTGCTTGACCAGACAGTGGGTACCATCACTGACCAAGTTGACACATGAACCTAACCATCACAGTATACTATCCACAAAACAATCTTAAGTAATAGCTTAATGTTCTTTAGTAATGTACATATTTTGGTCAAAATCAAACTACTTTATAATCAATAGGCAACATACAGACTTAATAATGTGAAATGTTTATAAGTCATTAATATATTCAACAAGTATTTAAGCAACATTTATGTGCTAAGTTATGCTTAGGTCCTGTAAATATATGTGCAAGTGTGTTAGTCAGAATTCTCTAGGGAAAAAGGATTAACAGGATATTTGCACACATATGTGTATATATATATATCTATATATATATATATAATGTAAATAATATGAGGCCCATTATAGGAATCTGCTGAACATGATTGTGTGGATGAGCAAGCCCAAATTCTATAGGACAAGCTGCAAGCTGAGAACTCCAATGAAGTTTTCCAAGGAATTCTTTTAGAGAATCTGCTTGGCTGAAATAGAGATAAAAAATCTGTCTTCTGACTGCTGAAATAATCAGTTCTCCTTTTAAGGACTTCAACTAATTGGTAGGACCTCTATCATTGTTGAAGGCAATCTCATCAGTTGATTTCAGATGTGATCAGCCATAGATGGAATCAGCTTAATGAAGATTTCAATCCACAAAATATACTCATAGTAACAATCAGGTCGTTGCTTCCTTGACCAAACAATTGGACACCATAACCTGGCCAAGCTGACTCATTAACTTCACCATCACAGCAAGTAAGGTGTACACAATCCTGTTGTTACAAAGCTCATGATCTAACAGTTTGAAAAAGTAGGTAAGAACAACAGGAAAGTAGTTATATAACTTGCCTTTATTCAGTGAGAAGTAAAGCCAAATATTAATTTAAACAATCATATCAATCAGCACTTAATCTCATGCAATGCTAGGCAGTTAGCTTTGTTTTCACCCCCATTCCACTCTGTGGAATTTATTGCATTGTTTTACCAGCAAGTTATGTTTCTAGTGTCATTTAGACAGCTTTTTTCCCCTTTCCCTTGAAATAATTACTTTTCTTAAAAGTCTCACATCACCATTGTACTTTCATAAATAATATGTATTCACTAAATGCCATATCTAAGGGGAAGACTATAACCATGGTAAGACAGCTTGAAAGTCTGTCACTATGTGACCTTGAAAAAGTTGCTTAATCTGTTTTTGTTTCAGTTTTTTAAATAGTAAAATGAGATTGTTGGGTTATTTAATCTTTTAGGTAATTTCAATTCTAAAATCCTATGATGTCCTTTCAGTGGGGGGAGAGAAATTAATTTCCTGGGACTAATAGAGAAAGATAAAATGAATATCTGTGTTCTTACTTGCCAACAACCTCTTGAGGGATTCTGGATAATTATAACTTTCAAAGATAAAACATATTGTGGATTATCCACTGAATGTATGAAAATTCCTGACTGGCTAAATGTTTGGCACATCACAGTATTTTGGGTCAGTTTCCCTTACCATCTATTCAGAGTATGTACAAAAGTATAATATGTTAATTCAAAATTTTAAAATATTATTTGGTGAAGATGAGGCCAAGGTGCTCAAATTCTCTTTCTGGGATGCACCAAACTAAAAGTCAATTTCAGAACAGATTCCAGTTGACCAAGTTGGCAGACTAAGATACTGCAGGGTGACATTCTCCCACAGAAACTTTTAACAACAAGAAAAAGGAGTAGGGTCATATTTCTTAAAACTCCAGAAAACAGTTAAAAGATTTCAGTAACAGGACAAGGGCCATATTAAGAAAACACAGCTTTTAAATGGTAAGAAAATTTCCCAGAGACCTTGATGGCTCCTCCCCCAACCCCTCTTGATAGTGGTGTAGGGCCAGTCTATACTCACATTGTGGGCCCTGGTCCTATTCCAGAGGGAGTACAGTAACCCCTATGTGTGTACTGGGGTGCCTATATGTCAGAGCCAATATAAGTGGCAACTAGGGAGCCTGAACCAGAAACTCATCTTGGCCTCACTCTCTCAGAACTTGCTCTGCAAGCAGAGGCAGCTTATAGACAGCTAAAACAGTATAAGAAATAAGTCAAAGATACTTAGGGCTAAAGGTTTCCATTTTTAAGACACATCGTAGAATACCTATGAGGGAAAGAAAGTCTCTTTTATGTGAAGAGCTGGGGGTCTTAAAATTATTATAAATAAGGGAATTCTTAAGGACAAGGCAAGCACCACCCTTTTCCCTGATAGCTTGTTCAGAAAAGATAGAGAAGACACTGCACTTCACATTTGACTATGGCTTATCTTCTTGAAAGGAGGGTAAACTCTGAATGAGATCAACTCCCAAGGTAAATCCAATTTGCAACAACTGTGAAAGGTGCTTTTTTGCATTGGTTTGTTTATGTTAGCTCTTGCCACTCAATGAAAATCTGTCATATCACTAAATGGACACAAACTTAAGGAACAGACAGCTTAGGGATAAAATAAGAGTTAACACATTAAAATATTAAAATGTACAGTGTACATCAAAGGATTACAAGACAAAAAAAGAAATATGAAATGATTACAGATCCAAAGTAAAAACACATAAATTCAGAAGCCAACAATGAAGAAGACCAGACTTTGTCCATACTGGAAAAATACTTTAATAAAAGAAATCCTCAATATGTTCAGGAGATAAAGGAAAACACAGAGAAAGAGCTAAAGTACATCAATGAATGAGCAATATGAGAATTTCAATAAAGATATAGAAAGTTGAAAAAGGGACCAAACAGAAACTGTAGATGAAGATCACAAAAAAACTGACATGAAAAATTTCCTAGAGTTTCAACAACAGATTGAAGCTGGAAGAAGTAAGAATGGTGAACTCAAGGACAAAAAAATTGAAATGATTCAGGCTGAGGGGCAGAAAGGAAAAAACTTTAAAAGTGAAGAGATCCTAAGATTCCCGTCAGAAAACATCAAGCATACCAATATATGAATTGTGGGAGTCCCAAAAAGAGAGAAGAAAGAGGGCGGGAGTAAAAGGAATATATTAAGAAATATGGCAGAAATGTTCCCAAATTTAATTAAAGACATGAATATGCACATTCAAGAAGCCCATCTAACCTGAAACAGGATAAACTCAAAGAGAAACACTCCCAGAAATATAGTAGTCAGCCCAATGCCAAGGACAGGGAGAGAGTTCATAAAGTTGCAAGTGAAAAACAAAGTGTTATATATAAGGGAGTTCCAATAAGATTGAGTGAAAATTACCCATCAAAAACCACTAAGGCAAGAAGGCACTGAGATGAAAAATTTAAAGTGTTAAAAGAAAATAATTGTCAACCAGCAATTTTCTACCTGGCAGAATTGTCTTTCAAAAATGAAGGGGGAAATAGGTGGGGCAAGATGACAGCATAGAGAGGTGTAGATCATGGTTCTCTAGAACAACTAGTAAATGGCCAGGAACAACTAGCAAATAGTCTCAAACAACTGCTGGGGGACATCAATGACTATTCACACATCATATGCCAGCCTGGAATAAGTGAAATGGTAGAGATCACAGTATAAAAACTCTAAGGAAATCTCTGCAAACTGTGGCAGGTGTCCCTCCCTCATGGGCATGGCAGGCTGAGCTGCAAAACTTTGCTGTGGGAGAAAGAAACAGTTCCTGCCATGAGCAAGGGAATGTAGCTCAACCAAGCTGCAACTGCAGTTTTAATAAATGTGGACTGCTGAATATATGCTACAAGCAAAGATAACTTACAAGCAGGAAAGTACCCTGAGGTCACTCTGAGTTTAGAGGAGGGGGGTTGATGGGAAAAAAAATACACAGGCTTTTGAGGACAGCTGAGCTTAGAATACCGGCAAAGCTTAGAATACTTAGAATGCCAAGAAAAGGAGTACAGAAGACAGGGTACTATCTCTGGCTGACAGGTGAAACTTGGGAGCTGGGGACTGGCTCTGAAAAGGGACTTTCTTTCTCCTTTTTTTCTCTCAATCTAAGCAACTCATTAGAGAAAACCTCAGGCATTTTCAGTTCTCAGCACTGACCGAGGCAAGGGTGTAGTTAGCATAGTCAAAGAGACAAAGGATGAATTCAAGTGTAGAAGAGAACTCTTGTTCTAGTTTGCTAATGCTGCTGGAATGCAAAACACCAGAAATGGACTGGCTTTCATAAAGGGGGCTTATTTGGTTACACAGCTACAGTCTTAAGGCCATAAAATGTCCAAGTTAATGCATCAACAATCAGGTACTTTCACTGGAAGATGGCCAATGACTCTGGAAAATCTCTATCAGCTGGGAAGGCCCATGGCTGGCATATGCTCCAGAGTTCTGGTTTCAAAATGGCTTTTCTCCCAGGACATTCCTCTCTAGGCTTCAGCCTCTCTCCGAAATGTCACTCTCAGTTGCTCTTGGGGCATTTGTCCTCTCTTAGCTTCTCTGGAGCAAAATTCTGCTTTCAAAGGCAGTCTCCAAAATGTCTCTGCAAGCTGAAGCTCTTCTCTTAGTTCCAGTGCATTCTTCAAAGTGTCCCTCTTGGCTGTAGCTCCTCTTCAAAACATCACTCACAGCTGCACTGAGTTCCTTCTGTTTGTCAGCTCACTTATATGGCTCCAGTGATTAATTTAGACCCACCCTGAATGGGTGGGGCAACATCTCCATGGAAATTATCCAACCAAAGTCATCACCCACAGTTGGGTGGGGTGCATGTCCATGGAAACACTCAAAGAATTACAATCTGATTAACACTGATACATCTGCCCACACAAGATTACATCAAAGGATATGGCTTTTTCTGGGGGACATTTTACATTCAAACTGGCACAGCTCTCTAGGTGATGTATCTTCCCTAAGAAAAGGTGGGTGGGGTCCACTTCAAGTGGCTGCCCTCTCTTCAGAAATCAGACCCCAGGGCCTGCAGGAAAACAAACACACAAGCCAGAAACAACTTAAGCATGACACCCTTGCCACTGGCCACAACAGAGTCTAATGAGAATTAAAGGGACCACACCTCTTTACACCAGTGGGCTGACAATCACCACTTGCTTGGCAGGACAGGAAAAGCACAGAATCTAGAGTCCTAACAAGAATTTCTGTTAATCTTCTAGGATGCACCCTTAGGGAAAGCTGATACTGAATACAGCCTCCTCCTGAGACCTGAGCCCATCTGGTCTGGGAAAATCTGATTAGAGTAATCAAGGAAACCTGATGCCTAGACAACAGAAAAATACAAATCACACTAGGAAAAACGAAGATATGCCCTAGTCAAAGGAACAAACTTATAATTCAACTGATACAGGAATTAAAACAACTGATTAAAATCTTCAAATAAATATGCTAAATCAATTAAAAAAACAATTCAATGAGTTGAGGGAAGATGTGGCAAAAGAGATAAAGGATATAACGAAGACATTGGATGAACATAAGGAAGAACTCAAATGTTTTAAAAAACAAAACATAATGCAGAGATACAATGGCACACTTGAAAAGATAGAAGAAAAGATTCATGAATTGGAGAACAGGACACCTGAAATCCTACACACAAAAGAATAGATAGGGAAAAGAATGGAAAAATATGAGCAATGTCTCAGGAAAATGAATGACAGCATGAAGCACATGAATTTATGTGTCATGGGTGTTCCAGAAGGAGAAGGGAAAAGGGGCAGAAGCAATAATGGAGAAAATAATCACTGAGATGTTCCCATCTCTTATGAAAGACATAAAATTATAGATCCAAGAAGCACAGCATGCCCCAAAAAGAATAGATCTGAATAGACCTATGCCAAGACATTTAATAATCAGATTATCAAATGTCAAAGACAAAGAGAGAATCCTGAAAGCAGCAAGAGAAAAGTGATTCATCGCGTATGAGGGAAGCTTAATAAAAGTATGTGTGGATTTTTCAGTAGAAACTGGGGAGGCAAGAAGGCAGTGGTGTGATATATTTAAGAAACTGAAAGAGAAAAGCCACCAACCAAGAATTTTATATCCAGCAAAACTGTCCTTCAAATATGCGGGAGAGGTTAAAATATTCTCAAACAGACAATGAGAGTTTGTGAACAACATATCAGCTCTACAGGAAATACTAAAGGGAGCACTACAGACAGATAGGAAAGAAACAGGAGTGAGAGGTTTGAAGCACAATTTTGGCTGATGGTAGCACATAATTAATGTAAGTACACTGAACAAAGATGACTGAGTATGGTTGAAAGAGGAAGGTTGGGAGCACATGGGACACCAGAATGAAAGAAGGAAGATGAAGATTGGGGCCGTACGGCTTAGTGAAATCTAGAGCAGTCAACAACTGTGATGAAATGTATAAATATGTTTTTACATGAGGTAGAACAAATGAATGTCAACCTTGCAAAGTGTTAAAAATAGGGTGATATTGTGGAAAAATACAATCAATGAAAACTAAAGTCTATAGTTAACAGTAACATTGTATTATGCTTCTTTTAATGTAACAAAGGCAGTATACTAAAGCTAAATGCCTATACAAAGGGGATATAAGAGATGGGTATGGGATTCCTGGCATTTGTTGTGTTGTCTCACTTTTATATATTATTTTATTTTAATTTTATATTTTCTTTTGCTGCTTTTTAGCTATCATTTATTCTTACTTTTTTCTTTTTCTTATGTCTTTCTACTTCTTTTTGACTCTTCCTCTTTCTTTGTGGAAGAAATGGAAATGTCCTTATATAGATAGTGGCAGTGAATGCCTAACTCTGTGATTGTACAGGGAACCCTTTATTGTTTACTTAGCATGGAATGTATGGTGCATGAATAAAACCATCTTAAAAAAATGGGTTGATGGATGAACCTTGAGGACACTATGTTGAGTGAAATATATCAGACACAAAAGGAAAAATATTGCATGATAACACTGATATGAATAAATTATAATATGTAAAGTCATAGACATGAAATATTGGTAACCAGCATATAGAATGAGGCTAAAGAATGGGGAGCAGTTGCTTAATATGTGCAGAATGTTTACCTAGGTTGAACTTAAACATTTGGAAATGGACAGAGGTGATGGTAGCACATTATTGTGGGAATAATTAACAGTGCTAAATTATGTGTGAATGATGTATAAAAGAGAAGTTTAGAGTCATGTATGTCACCAGAAGGAAAGTTGGATGTTAAAACATGGGGACATATAACATGGTGAATCTTGTGATGGACGATGTCCATGATTAACTGAACAAATATTATAAATTTCTTTTATGAACTAGAACAAATGTATGACACTATTACTAGAAGTTAATGATAGAGGGTTATACAGGGAAAAATGTACCTGTTGCAACCTATGTGCTACAGTTAGTAATATTTTGATAGTCTTTCATCAACAGTAACAAATGTACTATACCAATACTATGAGTCAATAATGGGGGGTGAGAGGGTGGGGTTAGGGTTATGGGAGGATTTGAATTTTCTTTTATATTTTATGTCTTTTCTGGAGTAATTAAAATGTTCTAAAATTGATCATGGGTATGTATGTACAACTATGTGATGATACTGTGAGTCAGTGGTTGTATACTTCAGATGGTTTGTATAGTGTGTGAATATAGCTCAATAAATCTGCATTAAGAAAAGAAAAAATGAAGGAGATTAAGAAATCTTCAAATAAACAAAAGCCAAGGAAGATTTCCTCCACATGATCTGCACTATATACAATGATATGGGGAGTTCTTCAGACTGAAAGTAAAGGACACTAGACAAGTAATCAAAGTGGGAAAGAAATAAAGACTTACAGTAAATGTAACCACATAGGTAATAATAAATGCCAGTAAAATTGTATTACATTTTTTGTCTATAACAACACTTTTTACTTCTTACAGGTTCTAAAATGCAGATGCAAAAAGGTAATGATTAATATATGGTTTTATGCACAATGTGTAAAGATATCAATTTTAATGTAAAAATGGGTGGGGGACAGAAGTGTAAAGGAACAGGGTGTGTGTATGCTATTAAAGTTTAATTGGTATCAAATCAAAGATGATTCCTATAGGTTCAGATGTTAAAGATAATCCCTATGATAAGCAACAGAAAATATATGAAATATTAATGCAGAAAAATATGAGAATGGACTCAAAATGATACAACACAAAACATCAAATAAATATGAAATTAAAGATTAACAGAAGAATTCAGTGACAGAAAGATATAAGACATACAAAGACCCAATAGGAAAATTGCAGAAAAAAAATCCTACATTAGAATAGTTACTTTAAATATAAATTGAACAAACTCTCCAAAGTCATAAATTGCCATAATATATAAAAAAGGATAACCCAACTGTATGCTACTTACAAGAGACCAACCTTAAATTCAAAAACACAAGTGGGTTGAAAGTGAAATGATGCAAAAAATATACCATGCAGTGACAGTGGCAGTGATGGTAGCACAATATTGTGAATGTAATGAACAACAATTGTATATATATTAAAAGGGGAAATGTTTGATTGTATGTGTGGTAACAGAATAAACTTTTTTAAAAAGATTCATGGAACTACCTACGTAAGCAGTGAACCCTAAGTTAAACCATGTATTATACTTAATAGCACAATCATAAAAATGTGCTATTATCAATTGTAACAAATGTTCCACACCAATGCAAGGTGTTAATAATAGGATGATATATGGGAATCCTGTATTTTATGCATGATTGTTCTATAAACCCACTACTTCACTAATAAACAAAAATATATACATACCATGCAAAGAGTAATCAAAAGAGAACTGGTTGGCTATACTAATATCAGATAAATTAGGCTTTAAGTAAAAAAACTGTTATGAATGGCAAAGTAGGTCACTATATACTGATAGAGGGGACAAATAACAGGAAAATATAACAAGTGTAACTATGTATGCTCCTAAAGGCAGAAGCCCACAATATATGAAGCAAATATTTATAGATTTGAAGGAAGACATAGACAGTCTTCCTTCAAACCTGTAAAAATACTATTTATTAATACTAGGAGACTTCAATGCACCACTTTTGATAATGGACAGAACAAAAAGTAGAAATTTGAATGATGCTGTAAAACAACTAGACCTAATAGATATGCATAGAGCACTTAACCTAATAGTAGCAGAATGCATATTCTTCTCTAGTGCACATAGATCATTCTCCAGGAGAGATTAAATCTTGGGTAACAAAACAGGTTTCAAAAAATTCAAAAATATTGGAATCAAGCCATGCATATTCTCCAAACACAGTGGGTAAAGCTTGAAATCAATAATAGAAGAACTGGAAATTTCACAAATATGTGGAAATTAAACAACAGTCTCTTAAACAACCAATGGGTCAAATAAGAAATCACAAGAGAAATTGGGTAATATCTTGAGGAAAATAAAAATGCATATAAAACATAAAAAATTATGGGATGCAACCCAGAGATGTAGCTCTAAATGCTTATATCCAAAAGGAGGGGATCTCAAATAAGAGACATAAACTCACAGGTGGAGAATATAGAAAGAGAAAGCAAACTAAACCAAAGACAGCATAAGGAAGTAAATAAAGATTTGAGCAGAGATAAATGAAATAGAAAAAAAAAAAAAAAAACAAGAGAAAATCAAGGTAACCAACAGTTGGCTTTTTGAAAAATTCAATAAAATTTTCCAAAGAAAGTAAGAGAGAGGAAGCACATGAATAGAATCAGAAATGAAAGGGTGTACATTACTATTCATCCCACATGTGATGGTTAGGTCCATGAGTTGACTTGGCCAGGTGATGGTGTCCAGTTTGGTTAAGCAAGCACTTTGATTGTTACTGTGAGGACATTTCATGAACTAAAATAATCAGTAAGTTGATTGCATCTATGGCTGATTACATCTACATTCAGCAATGAGAGGTCTCATCATATCACCCGAAGACTTTAAAAGAGAAGTGATTGTTCCAGCAGTCAGAAGAATTTCCATCTCTCCTTCAGCCAGCCAGATTCTGCTGGGGAATTCATTGAAAACCTTCTTTGGAGTTCCCAGCTAGCAGCCTGCCCTACATAATTTGGACTTGTGCATTCCCACTGTCATGTGAAACAATTTTTACAGAAATCTCATAATATTTGCAGATATCTCCTGTTACTTCTGTTTTCCTAGAGAACCCTATTACACAACAGAAATAAAAAAGATTATAAGAGGATACTATGAACAACTGTATGCTGATGTATTGGATAAACTAGTTGAAATGGACAAATCTGTAATAACACACAGACTACCTACACTGACTCAAGAAGAGAAGCTCTTAACAGATCAAAAACAAGTAATGAGTTTGAATCAGTAATCAAAAATCTCTCAACAAAAAAAGCCTGGGACTGGATGGATTCACAGGGGCATTCTACCAAACATTTGAATAAGACTTAACTCCAATTCTGCTCTTACAATTTCAAAAAATTGAAGAGGTGGGAACACTCCATAACTTATTCTCTGAGGTCAACATCACCCTCCTACCAAAGCCAGATGATGATATTACAAGGAAAGAAAACGACAGACCAATACTTCTTATGAATATGGATGCAAAAACCCTGAACATATACTATCATGTCAAATCCAAGAGCACATAAAAGGATTACACAACATGAATAAGTGGAACTTCTTATCCCATGTATCCAAGGGTGGTTCAACATAAGAATATAAATTAATGTAATGCACAACATTAATAAAATGATTTTAAAAAACACAGGATCATCTTGATTGACATGAAAAAGGCATTTGACAAATCCAGCACACTTTCTTAATTAAAACTCTTAGAAATCTAGGAATAGAAGGAAACTTCCTCAACATGATAAAAAGCATGTATGAAAAACCCACAGATAACAACATACTCAGTGAAGAAAGACTGAAAGCTTTCCCTCTAAGATCAGGAAAAAGACAAGTGTGCCCACTGTTATTCAATACTTTGTTCAATACTTTACTGAATTTACTAGCTAGAGCCAGAGCTGGTAAATTCAGCAAAGTATTGAAGACAAATGCTTAAAAAGTATTTGTAAAGTAGTCAAGACAAAGAAATTTAAAAAGAAAATCCAAATTGGAGAGGAAGAAGTAAAACTTTTCCTATTTGCAGATGGCATGACCTTATGCATAGAGAATTCTGAAAAATCCATGGCAAAGCTATTAGAGCTAAGAAATATCAATGAAGTGGGGTACAAGATCAATAAAGAAAAATTAGTGTTCCTCTACACTAGTAATGAAAAACCTAAGGAGGAAATCCATAAAAAAAATTCACTTGCAATAGCATCTAAAAACTCAAATATCTAGGAATAAATTATTCAAGGATATAAAGGATTTATACATGGAAAACTGCAAAAACTTTGGAAAGGAAATCATAGAAGACCTAAATAAATGAAATATCATCCCATATTCATGCACTGCAAGACCAAATATTGTTAAGATGTCAATTCTACCCAAAACAAGTTACAGATTCAAGGCAATCCCAATCAAAATTCCAACACTGTTTTTGGCAGAAATGGAAAAGCTAATCATCAAATTTATATGGAAGGGTAAAGGACCCTGAATAGAAACAAACATTCTGAAAAAGCCAAAAACATCTTCAAAAAGAAGATGGAAGATTCACATT
Organism: Choloepus didactylus; assembly: GCF_015220235.1. Lineage (NCBI taxonomy): Eukaryota > Metazoa > Chordata > Mammalia > Pilosa > Megalonychidae > Choloepus > Choloepus didactylus. Next base: position 104,516,712 of record NC_051334.1, on the reverse strand, counting down.
TCCCAATTTTAAAACCTATTACAAATCTACAGTCATGAAAACAGCATGGTACTATCAGAAGGATGGATATAAGGACATAATTGAATTGCGTGTTCAGAAATAAACTTATATTTATGGCCAATTGATTTCTTTGTGATTTCTGGCTTTTATTAGAGACTATTAAAATGGAATATGCATTTTTTTTCTATTCTTTGTCACCCAGTACTCTGGAAGGCTCACACATTTCTTCCCATTTCTATATGAAATCAAATGAAAAAAAATAAAAAAAAATGTTCTCTATTTGCTACATTTCTTTAATTATGATTTTAAATGGTTGCATCTTTTTTTGGAATTACTTTGTTGTTATTAATTTTTTTATTGAGATTGTTCACATACCATAAAATTACCCAAAGTTCCAAAGTATAGACTCAATTGCCCATGGTACCATCATACAGCTGTGCATCCATCACCAAAACTATTTTTTTCAAATTTTAGAACATTTTCATTACTCCAGACAAGAAATAAAGACAAAAAAAGGAAACTCAAATCCTCACATACCCCTAAGCACCCCCCCTCCATTATTGATTCATAGTTTTGGTATAGTACATTTATTACTGTTGATGAAAGAATGTTAAAATATTACTAACTGCAGTGTATAGTTTGCAATAGGTATATTTTTTACCTATATGCCCCTCTATTATTAACTTCTAGTTAGAGTGTCATATATTTGTTCTAGTTCATGAGAGAGATTTCTAATATTTGTACAGTTAATCATGGACATTGTCCACCACAAGAGTCATTGTTTTGTACATTCCCATCTTTTAACGTCCAACTGTCCTTCTGGTGACATACATGACTCTGAGCTTACCCTTTCCACCACCTTCACACACCATTCATCACTGTTAGTTATTTTCACAGCATGCTACCATCACCTCTGTCCATTTCCAAATGTTTAAGTTCACCCTAGTTGAACATTCTGCTCATAATAAGCAACTAATCCCTATTCTTTAGCACCGTTCTATATCCTGGTATCTTATATTTCATGTCTATTAGATTACATGTTATAATTAGTTCATATCAGTGAGACCCTGCAATATTTGTCCTTATGTATCTGACTTCTTACACTCAATATAGTGCCCTCAGTGTTTCTTCATCAACCCATTTTTAAGATGGTTTTGTTCACACACCATACATTCTTTCTTAAGTAAACAATCAATGGTTCCCTGCATAGTCACATATATATGTATTCACCACCATCACTTCTATCTATATAATGACATCTCTATTTCTTCAACAGAGAAGGAGGAAGAGTCAAAGAAGGTAGAGAGACAAAAGAAAAAGAAAAAAGAAAGAGAGGAAAAACAAAACAAAACAAAACATGACACGTAGGAAGAAACAAAAGGAAAGATAGCGTTGAAGTAAAGTAGAATAAAGAGTCACACAACATCACCAATGCCAAGTCCTGTACCCTTCCCCTATGTCCCCCCAATATGTATTTAGCCTTGGTATATAGTCTTTGTTACATTAAAGGAAGCATAATACAATGTTTCTGTTAATTATAGTCCTACTGTGCATTGATTGTATTTTCCCCCAATCCCACCCTATTTTTAACACCTTGCAAGATTGACATTCATTTGTTCTCCCTCATGTAAAAACGTATTTGTACCTTTTATCACAATCACAGAGCACCCTAGGTTTCACTGAGTTATACAGTCCCAGTATTTATCTTTCCACTTTCATTCTGGTGTCCCACATGCTCCTAACCTTCCTCTTTCAACCATACTCACAGTCATCTTTGTTTAGTGTGCTTACATTGCTGTGCTACTATCTCCCAGAATTGTGTTCCAAACCTCTCACTCCTATCTTTTCCTTTCTTTCTACAGTGCTCCCTTTAGTGTTTCCTGTAGAGCAGGTATCTTGTTCACAAACTCTGTCATTGTCTGTTTGTCAGAGAATATTTTCAACTGTCCCTCATATTTGAAGGACTGTTTTTCAGGATACAGGATTCTTTGTTGGTGGTTTTTCTTTTTCAATATCCTAAATATATCACCCCACTTCCTTCATGCCTCCATGGTTTCTATTGAGAAATCTGCACATAGTCTTATCAAGTTTCCTTTGTATGTGATGGATCACTTTTCTCTTGCTGCTTTCAGGATTCTCTCTTTATCTTTGACAGTTGATAATCTGATTATTAAGTGTCTTGGCATAGGTCTATTCAGATCTATTCTGTTTGGGGTACACTGCACTTCTTGGATCCATAATTTTTTGTCTTTCTTAAGAGATGGGAAATTTTCCTTGATTATTTCTGCTATTATTCCTTCTAACCCTTTTCCCTTCTCTTCTCCTTCTGGGACACCCATGACACATACATTCCTGTATTTCATATTGTCATTCAATTCCCAGAGACACTGCTCATATTTTTCCATTCTTTTCGCTATCTCTTCTTTTGTGTGTAGGCTTTCAGGTGTCTTGCTCTCCAGTTCCTGAGTGTTTTCTTCTGCCTCTTGAGATCTGCTGTTGTATATCTCTGTTGTGTCTTTCATCTCTTGTGTTGTACCTTTTATTTTGATAATTCTGCCAGTTGTTTCTTCAAACTTTCAATTTCTACCTTATGTTTGCCCAGTTTTTTCATTATATGCTTCATCTCTTTTGCCATATTGTCCCTAAACTTTTTGAATTGATTTAGCATTGGTTGTTTCAATTCCTGTATCTCAGTTGAAGTGTAAGTTTGTTCCTTTGACTGGCCATAATTTCATTTTTCTTAATGTGTTTTTTAGTTTTCTGTTGTCTAGGCATCTGGTTTCCTTGGTTACCCCAATCAGGAATTCCCAGACCAGAAAGAGCTCAGGTCTTGGAAGGAGGCAATAGCATCCACTTTCCCTGAGTGTGTCTTAAAAGATTTATACACCCTGTGAGGCCTCAAGTCACTGTGCTTTTCTGCTCAGCAGGTAGCACCTGTCAGCCTGTAGCTCCAGACTGTTAGGATTGTGGCCTGTGGCTGTTTTCTCTCAGACTCGGGGGTCTGATTCTGAATGGAAGAGCTAGGCCACACCTCTTTCCTCTTAGGGAAGATACACACCCTTGGGAGATATCATTTGCATTTGAATAGTCTCCCTGGCTCTACTATCACCACTGTTGTCTGGGTCAGAGCACTGGGAAATGAAAATGGCTGAGGCTTTCTCCACTGAGCCAAAAAAGGGACAGAAACCCCCCCCTTCAGGGCCAGTCCATGGCCAAACTCAATTTCACCCATTGGCCATAGACAACACTTGGTCCTCTGGGCTCCCCCTCCCTCCCAGAGAGGTCCTCCAGCTCTCCAAGTCAGTCATCACGAAGAACCTCTGTCTGCTTGTTGGGTATTCATGGTGCTTGTATTGAGCAGTCCATGTTTGTTAATTAAAACCTCACTTGGAGCTGGGCTGAGGGATATTCACTTGCTTGGAGAGTGCTGCTCTCTATCACTGTGAGGCTTTGCAGTTTGTGCTACCAGGGGGGTGGGGCTCTCAGCTTGGATCCACAGTTTTTGCTTACAGATTTTATGCTGCAATCTCAGGCATTCCTCCCAATTCAGGTTGTTGTATGATGAGTAGACAGTCATGTTTGTCCCCCCACAGTTATTCCAGATTATTTACTAGTTGTTCCTGTCTGTTTATTAGTTGTTCCAGGGGGGAATAGCTAGCTTCCACTCCTCCCTATGCTGCCATCTTCCCTGATCTGTACAGCCAATTAATTTTTGACAAGGATACCAAGTCTTCTCAATTTGGAAAGATTTGTCTACTCAGTGAACTTGGGAAAATTGGTGAGATATACACAAAGAATGAAAGAGGACCCCTACCTCTCACAATATACAAAAACTAACTCAAAATTTTTCAAAGACCTAAATATAAGAACCAAAGCTTAAAATACCTAGAAGAAGGCATAGGGAATCATCCTCAGGGCCTTGTGTTAGGCAATGATTTCACTGACTTTACCCCAAAGGCATAAGCAATGCAAAAGAATAGATGAATTGAACTTCATCAGTGTTAAAACTTTGGTACATCTAAGGATTTCATCATGCCCTGTAATCATGAAAACCTTGCAACTGACACTCCTTTTATCCAGTGTATGGACAGATGAGCAAAAAAATAAAAACAAACAAAGTAAATAAATTATAAGGTGATAAAGTGTGTGCTTGTTTGAATGTATCATGTCCCCCCAAAAGCCATTATCTTTGATGCAGTCTTGTGTGGACAGGAAACATATTGGTGTTGATTGGGTTGGAGAGTTTTGATTGGATGTTTCTGTGGAGATGTGATAATTCAACTGCGGGTGAGATATTTCATTGGATAATTTCCATGAAATTGTAACCCTGTCCATTCATCATGGGCCTTGATTAGTTTACTGGAGCACTGTATAAGCTCAAACAGAAGGGGCAAGCTTGGTACAGCCAAGAGGGACACTTTGAAAAATGCACAGGAGCTGAGAGAATAACTGCAGTTTACAGAGACATTTTGAAGATAGCCTTTGAAAGCAGATTTTTGCTCTGGAGAAGCTAAGAGAGGACAAACACCCCAAGAGCAACTGAGAATGACATTTTGGAGAGAAGCGGAGGCCTAGAGAGGGATGTCCTTGGAGAAAGCCATTTTGAAACCAGAACTCTGGAGCAGTCACCAGCCCTGTTCCTTCCCAGCTAACAGAGGTTTTCCAGACACCATTGGCCATCCTCTAGTGAAGGTACCCCATTGCTGATGACTTACCTTGGACACTTTATGGCCTTAAGACTGTAACTGTGTAACCAAGTGAACCCCCTTTTATAAAAGCCAATCCATTTCTGGTATTTTGCATCCTGGCAGCATTAGCAAACTGGAACAGTATTGGATGTTTTGAGTGTTCCTTTTTATTTTTATTCTTATTTTTATTTTATTTTTTTGGAGTAATGAAAATGTTCAAATATTGATTGTAGTGATGAATGCACAACTATATGATGATGCTTTTACCTACTGATTGTACACTTTGGATGATTGTCTGATATGTGAATATATCTCAATAAAACTGCATAAAAAGGATTTCTTTATGAAAGTAAAAATGCAACCTACATAATGAAAATATTTGGAAACCACATATCCAATAAAGGTTTTACATCCAGTATATATAAATGTGATGGTTAGGTTCATGTGTCAACTTGGCCAGGTAATAGTACCCAGGTGTCTGGTCAAGCAAACACTGGCCTAACAATTGCTGTGAGGATGTTTGTGGCTGGTTAATAAACCAACAGGCTGGTTTATTAAATCAGCAGTCAATTGACTGCAGCTGTGACTGATGACTCCCCAAAGGGTTTGTCTTCCACAATGAGAGAATGCAATTGGCTGGATTTAATCCAATTAATCATTTGAAGACTTATAAGTGAGACAGATAGAGGACCTTCACTTCTTGTTTGGCTGCCCAATGAAGAGTTTCCTGAGGAGTTCATCGAACACGTTCATCAAAGACCCCGATCATTTCCTGAGGAGTTAGTCGAAGTTGCCAGTTCATTTCCTGAGGAGTTCATCGGACATCTTCCTTGGAGTTGACAGTTTGCTGACTGCTCTATACAATTTGGACTTGTGCATACCCACAGTTGTGTGAGTCACTTTTATAAATTTTATAGTCATAGACACCTCTCATTGATTCTGTTTCCCTAGAGAACCCTAACTAATACAACTTGGTACCAGGAATGGTTCTTGAAAAACAGAATCTTAAAATGGTCTTTTACAATTTGTTTTCTACTCTGATTAGATTCAGAGGCACTAATGACTCTATTTCCAATAATCAAGAGGGCACTGACAGTCCATGGCATGAGTTGGCAACAGGAAATATGCAAATAGCACCCCTTGATTCCCCTGATCATACTCTAGTACGAAGCAAGGCGCTGGGTGACAGTGTTTTTGACACCGTCACAGAGTTTTGCAGAATTAAGAGGTACAATGATGTTGGCTGGCTGCTCTTAGATACTTTGGATAAAGTTGTAAGAGAAAGGGATGAGCTAAAGGCTTCAAACTCAAAACTTAAATGTCATATGACAGATATAAAGGTTTCTATGTGTGCCCTGAAAGAAAATCTTATTTCCTGTGCCTGCAGACTTGAGGTTTCTGAAAACAGGATGAAGACTCTTATTGTGTGAGTAGGAGATTTACAACATAAGCTAAAACCTCAACCTCTCAGGGTTGTCTGCTGTTAAAGTAAGGCATTGATTGGAAAGAATGGGATCCGGAAACATGGGATGGGGACATACGGATTGATAATAATGGCAGTGAGAACATTGGAACCCTGGATTCTGCTGAGCCATTATTAGATTTACCTGTAGAGGGCTGTCCTGAAGAAACAGCTTCCCCACCTCCAGTCTGCCCTAAGGAGCCTGACATCCAACCCCCACCTAAAGAGATTAACCCTTCAGTGCCTGCTAATCCTGTAATCACCACCCCTGAGGAAGCAACTCTCACTCCTCGGTCTGGAGATATTAATCCTGTTTTAAGAGATGAAAATGCAACAGAATGTCCTGAGGTACATGGCTTGAGGGATAATTATAACTCTCTTCATGACCCACCACCACCACCAGTCCTTTGCTTA